>NC_142791.1:10100000-10262500 GCF_988280905.1 Pimephales promelas
AGCGGCTCCTGACCTGGTTCTAAATGCCCAGCTGGTGGAGCAGACCACCTATCTGGAGGACCGGCCCATGTACGCTCTAGAGTGCGCCCTAGAGGAGAACTGCTTGTCCAGCACAGCGAAAAAGAATGACCACAGCTCATACCGCCGCCTGCTCCGCTTCTCCTCCCAGATCCACAACGTCGGCCAAGCTGACTTCAGACCCAAAATGGGTTACCATTCCTGGACCTGGCACGAGTGTCACAGGCAAGACCATAAACACCTTAGTAAACGACAAAGATCCACACAAAGACTTCAACACATGATGCCAATATGGCGGCGTTCTAATTATTGTTGTATTTTGTCTCTGTGTTCAGGCATTATCACAGCATGGAGGTTTTTACACATTATGACCTGCTGAGTCTGAACGGCACCAAGGTTGCGGAGGGTCACAAGGCCAGTTTCTGTCTAGAGGACACTCAATGTGACGAAGGTGAGAACTTCTTACGAGATGGTCCAATAGCGCTAAAGTTAATCAACACTAGTACAAAGGTGCGTTCACACCATGTCGTGGTTACAGTAATAACTGCTCTGAGTAGAATCCCAGACAGCAACATAGTGTCGGCCCAGATCCGGCCCACATCTGGTACACTTGGATTCCACACGGTCCAGATGTAGGCCGGATCTGGGCCGGAGAAACGAGTTCTATTCAGCCATAAACAGATCTACAGAAGAAGATAGTGTCATTATTCAGCTCGAAGATCTAATTGGTTGTTTTCTTTGATCCAGGTATTCAGAAACGGTATCTTTGTGCCAACTTTGGTGAACAGGGCATCACCGTTGGCTGCTGGGACACTTACAGACATGACATTGATTGTCAGTGGATCGACATCACAGATGTGAAACCAGGAGACTATATTTTCCAGGTACCGGTTTATCTGAAGTGAACTAGAAGTAAAAATAAGAATTTTCTTTTTTTACTAACATGACTCATGTCACATAGGTCGTAATCAATCCTAACTATGATGTAGCCGAGTCGGATTACACCAACAATGTCATGAAGTGCAAGTGCCGCTATGATGGATACAGGATATGGACGTACAACTGTAATATAGGTGAGTTGGTTAGAAAAATACTGTATTGAATGTCTGCCAGGACAGTTTAACAATTTTCCTGCTATTGATGGAAATTTTCATCATTTGTGTGACAACGCTTTCCCGCCATAGACTAAATTTTCCCAGTTTCTGTGTTTTCACTGTTATACAGTAGGGAGTGGTATTACACATCTTCTGAAAGGGTACAGAATCTCCTGGTAAAAACAATGAAGAAGATGCATAAACATGTCATATGTAATCATATGCATATATAAAATAATGCAATCACCAACATTAAACAGCATATAATCAAAACTGCCTAACTGCCTAATGTAACTCCATATATGTTAGATCACCGTTCTGAATCCCATCCAGACGTACTTTGACAAAAACTTGATTTTCTCAGTTTTATCTTTTATTGTCTCTTAAATAAGTCTCTTATTGGCCTGTTTAGCCAAGCCCTCCATAAAACAATCAAAACATTTAATAAAATAACGCACATTATGCAGAATATTCCTATTTAATGGTATTAGTATGTTAATTGCATGTAATATATTACACTTTCAGTAAACTTTTGCATTTAGTTCGTAAAAGAGTTTTTATGCGTGTTTTTGTTGCATTTACTCCCGAAAAAGTGAATTATTTGCGAAGCAATTGGTTTAATGGATTCAAAGTTTCGAAAAGGTTTGTTTCCCCAATCAGTAGTTAGAAGTAAATAATAATACCACCTCTACCACTTTCCAGGTGGCTCGCGGAGTTCAGACATGGACGAATACCCTGGAATGAGCAACCAGTTGCACCTCAGATAGGAGACAGTGAGGAACGGCAAAGCTCTCAGTGGAGGAAGCTGCAGGCTGTCACTCAAGACTATTGAAATACGACTGACCACTAGTGAGACTCCAGCACTTCAATTGGCAGAGACCACTGCTCTGTAACCCACCTCAAAATATAGATGCAGTCGCTAGGTTGAAGTACATCTTGTGTCCTTTTACGGCCCTCGCTATATCAAGCTTGCTTTGTACAGAAACTATTTAAATTCTTTAAACGTACTGTACTTGCTGCATTTATGTGTTAGAAATGCTAGTTAATTGTTGTAGTGGCTACAAACTCGTGCTTTAATGTTCAAAATTGGATCTTCCATAACGTTTCGATTCTTTTTGTATTACAACTTAAGGCATCACAAAGTCTGCAGTTTCATGAACCAAACGCCACTTTTTTGTGGTTAATTCATCAAGCATGTCGAGTAATTTATTGTGTTCAGTCAGGGATTATATTTTGTCAACTTTTGTGTATGCAATGTGAAACTATTTGTTGCAAATTTGTGAAGCATCTACCCTCCGTTTTACGAGGGTACCTATGACTAGTTCAATGGTTTCCAAATATACTGTGTTTATGACTGAACAACACATTTGGTCAAACCATTGCATTGTTTTCTATTATTAAAGCAATTAATGTTTGTTACTTGATGGTGTTTTTTATGTTAACCTGATAACCCATTCAGCATCTGCGAACTCAGACAAGTGTAAGAACCAATCTTTTATACTGTGACTGTTAACACCTGATTGGATAGGAATGAGGTGACGTGCCGAGTCTTCCTGACAGAACTTAATCTAAAGCTTTCATTGGCATAAATGCTACGTGGGATCTCAATATCTCAGCTCTGGAAGGGTCTAGAGACTCCATTTTTGCACTCAGGTCTAAGTCTCATGACCCTCTATCAGAATCCAGAGTTTTGAGAAGATTGGAGAAACTTATTTTTTCGCACCGAAAAAAACAAAACAAAAAAACACTGGGGTACCAATGTCGTTTTTTTCTTTTGGGTCGAAATTTTGAGTTTCTCTGATCTTCTGGAAAACTCTGGAATCTGATAGAGGGCCACGAGACTTAGACCTGAGTGCCAAAATGGGGGCTCTAGACCCTTCCAGAGGTGAGATATTGAGATTTTTATAATGGAATAAATGCTACGTGGGATCTCAATATCTCAGCTCTGGAAGGGTCTAGAGCCTCCATTTTTGCACTCAGGTCTAAGTCTCATGGCCCTCTATCAGAACCCAGAGTTTTGAGAAGATTGGAGAAACTTATTTTTTCGCACCGAAAAAAAAAAAAACCCGACAGGGTCGTTTTTTTTTTTTTTTTTTTTTTTGGGGGGGGGGGGGGGGTCGAAATTTTGAGTTTCTCTGATGTTCTTGAAACTCTGGATTCGAATAGAGGGCCAACAGACTTAGACAAGAGCGCAAAAATGGAGGCTCTAGACCCTTCCAGAGCTGAGATATTGAGATATTTATAATTCTACCAGAAAGACTCGGGAGATAATTTGAAAAGCAGAATACATTTATTGACAGCTCAGCAAGCATACATTTATGAGTTCTTTGGCATAGGCCCCGTCCTTAGCGAGCAAAGCGAGGTTAGCCGAATCTGCATGTCCCGCCTGAGATGAAGGCAGGGGCGCAGCCGACCCCCTGGAGGTAAGGAAGGGACCATCCTGGTGGTGGTGATGGGGAGGATGGAGGGGAAGGTACCATTTTGGTGGTGGTTGGGGAGGATGGAGGTGAATGGCAGCATCAGCATCTGTGAACTCAGACAAGTGTAAGTACCAATCTGTTATACTGTGACTCTTGACACCTGATTGGATAGGAATGAGGTAATACATGACACGCTTATTGAGTCTTCCTGACAGAACTTAAGCTAAAGCTTTCATTGGCATAAATGCTTCGTGGGAGCTCAATATCTCAGCTCTGGAAGGGTCTAGAGACAACATTTTTGCACTCAGGTTTAAGTCTTATGGCCCTCTATCAGAATCCAGAGTTTTGAGAAGATTGGAGAAACTTAATTTCTCACTCCGGAAAAAAAAAAAAAACGAAAGGGGTACCACTGTCGTTTTTTTTTTCGGGTCGAAATTTTAAGTTTCTCTGATCTTCTCGAAACTCTGGATTCTGATAGAGGGCCACGAGACTTAGACCTGAGTGCCAAAATGGGGGCCATAGACCCTTCCTGAGCTATTATATTGAGATATTTATAATGGCATTAATGCTATGTGGGATCTCAATATCTCAGCTCTGGAAGGGTCTAGAGCCTCCATTTTTGCACTCAGGTCTAAGTCTCATGGCCCTCTATCAGAATCCAGAGTTTTGAGAAGATTGGAGAAACGTAATTTCTCGGCGGGAAAAAAAAAACCGAAGGGTACCACTGTCGTTTTTTTCGGGTCGAAATTTTGAGTTTCTCTGATCTTCTTGAAACTCTGGATTCTGATAGAGGGCCACGAGACTTAAAGGGGGGGGGGGGGGGGGGGGGGGTTGACTGCGATTTCACTTTTTTAATTTTAAATAGTGTGTAATGTTGCTGTTGGTGCATGAACAGTATCTGCAAAGTTGCAGCGCTGAAAGTTGAGTGTAAGCAGAGATATCGTCTTTTAAAAATCAGGAAGTATATTGCCTACAAAAACGACTGGATTGGGACTACAGCTGGGTTGTGGTACGTCACTAACCCACACATTTGCATCAACCACTCCCTCCGGAATAAGCAGAAAAGGGCATGGCCATATTTCAGCAGCTCCATCAGCTCGTCGAGTGTGTTGTTCACGCAGCTGTCAGGTCTTATGTCTTTGAAATTCCTACGGACGCTGTACTTCGTCAACAATGGATACAATTTATGTTTGATTATGTTCCTGAAAATACGATCGTAATCTAGCTCTCTGTGCTGCGCATTTTACGGAAGACAGCTTCCAGAATCTCCACGAGTTCAACACCAGATTCAACAAGAAACTATAAACATGAAGCAGTTCCGACTTTAAAACCAGAGGCAGAAGTTGTTGGGCCACAACGTAAGTAGGCTAAGACTTAACCATTTTAAATGTATTTGCATAATTCCAGACGTAGCCTTTGTGTTTTTAGTTTTTTTTCAAATGCCAGTGCTGGCTTTATTGCCACTAGGCTATTAGTTATGCTATTTTGTGTCTACGACAAACGCGTACAAACATGCATTTTGTATAAGTGCTAATGTTGTAAATGTATTTTTCATGTTATGTATATATGTTTTATGACGTTATTTTCGATTTGATCAAGAACGTAAACTTGCCACCGCTGACTGTTTGAGTATAACATTAGTAGCCAGTCAGTTGCTATTGTTGCCAGTCAGATGCTATTGTGTTAAACAAACGTGTATAAAGTTAAAAAATGTAGCAAATTATCATTCAGAAACGTTTATTAAGAGCCGTGTGTGGTGTGGTTCTGTTTGACTCGCTTCATCGCGTCTTTCTCGGTCTGAATCTGGGTCATACTGATACTGCAGTTCGACGCATATTTACTTCTGGACCGGAGCTCATGACGTGCCCGTAAAGGTAATGGGCGTTAAGTTTCCGGAGAACGTAAGCGACAGTTTAGCCAATCACAACACACCGGACCAAGCTAACGAATCTGACGTGTTTCTGAGGGAGTGTTTTCATAGAATCAGGAAGTCAACCGCTCGTTCGAGGACAAAGGAGAGCGTGGCTGACAATAAACGTGAAGTTTATGAAAAATAAGACTTTTTGAAAAAAGAAAAAACACGAATACATGTTATATTGCACCCCATAAACACAATGATGCAAAGAAAAAAAGCAGTCAACCCCCCTTTAACCCTGAGTGCAAAAATGCAGGCTCTAGACCCTTCCAGAGCTGATATCAAAACTCAAAAATTCGACCCGAAAAAAAAAAAAACGACAGTGGTACCCTTTCGTTTTTGTTTTTTTTTTCGGGCGAAAAATTAAGTTTCTCCAATGTTCTCAAAACTCTGGATTCTGATAGAGGGCCATGAGACTTAGACCTGAGTGCAAAAATGGAGTCTCTAAGTCTCGTGGCCTTCTATCAGGATCCAGAGTTTTGAGAAGATTGGAGAAACTTAATTTTTCGCCCGAAAAAAAAAAATATGAAAGATGTACCACTGTCGTTTTTTTTTCGGGTCGAATTTTTGAGTTTCGATATCTCAGCTCTGGAAGGGTCTAGAGCTTCCATTTTTGCACTCAGGTCTAAGTCTCATGGCCCTCTATCAGAATCCAGAGTTTTGAGAAGATTGGAGAAACTTAATTTTTCGCCCGAAAAAAAAAAATATGAAAGGGGTACCACTGTCGTTTTTTTTTCGGGTCGAATTTTTGAGTTTCGATATCTCAGCTCTGGAAGGGTCTAGAGCTTCTATTTTTGCACTCAGGTATAAGTCTCATGGCCCTCTATCAGAATCCAGAGTTTTGAGAAGATTGGAGAAACTTAATTTTTCGCCGAAAAAAAAAATATGAAAGGGGTACCACTGTCGTTTTTTTTTTCGGGTCGAATTTTTGAGTTTCGATATCTCAGCTCTGGAAGGGTCTAGAGCTTCCATTTTTTCAGTCAGGTTTAAGTCTCATGGCCCTCTATCAGAATCCAGAGTTTTGAGAAGACTGGAGAAACTTAATTTTTCGCCCGAAAAAAAAACCTAAAGGGGTACCACTGTCGTTTTTTTTTTTTGGGTCGAATTTTTGAGTTTCGATATCTCAGCTCTGGAAGGGTCTAGAGCCTCCATTTTTTCACTCAGGTTTAAGTGTCATGGCCTTCTATCAGAATCCAGAGTTTTGAGAAGATTGGATAAACTTAAATTTTCGCCCGAAAAAAACAAAAAACGAAAGGGGTACCACTGTCGTTTTTTTTTCGGGTCGAATTTTTGAGTTTCAATATCTCAGCTCTGGAAGGGTCTAGAGCGTCCATTTTTTCACTCAGGTTTAAGTCTCATGGCCCTCTATCAGAATCCAGAGTTTTGAGAAGATTGGAGAAACTTAATTTTTCGCCCGAGAAAAAAAAACGAAAGGGGTACCACTGTCGGTTTTTTTTCGGGTCGAATTTTTTAGTTTCGATATCTCAGCTCTGGAAGGGTCTAGAGCCTCCATTTTTGCACTCAGGTCTAAGTCTCGTGGCCCTCTATCAGAATCCAGAGTTTTGAGAAGATTGGAGAAACTTAAATTTTCGCCCGAAAAAAAACACGAAAGGGGTACCACTGTCGTTTTTTTTTTCGGATCGAATTTTTGAGTTTCAATATCTCAGCTCTGGAAGGGTCTAGAGCTTCCATTTTTCACTCAGGTTTAAGTCTCATGGCCCTCTATCAGAATCCAGAGTTTTGAGAAGATTGGAGAAACTTAATTTTTTGCCCGAAAAAAAACAAAACGAAAGGGGTACCACTGTCGTTTTTTTTTTTTCGGGTCGAATTTTTGAGTTTCGATATCTCAGCTCTGGAAGGGTCTAGAGCCTCCATTTTTGCACTCAGGTCTAAGTCTCGTGGCCCTCTATCAGAATCCAGAGTTTTGAGAAGATTGGAGAAACTTAATTTTTTTAAATTTAGTTTTTTTTATCTGAGATTGGAGAAACTTAATTGATTGGAGAAACTTAATTTTTTGCCCGAAAAAAAAAAAAACGAAAGGGGTACCACTGTCGTTTTTTTTTTCGGGTCGAATTTTTGAGTTTCGATATCTCAGCTCTGGAAGGGTCTAGAGCCTCCATTTTTGCACTCAGGTCTAAGTCTCGTGGCCCTCTATCAGAATCCAGAGTTTTGAGAAGATTGGAGAAATGTAATTTTTCGCCCGAGAAAAAAAAAAACGTAAGGGGTACCACTGTCGTTTTTTTTTTCGGGTCGAATTTTTGAGTTTCGATATCTCAGCTCTAGAAGGGTCTAGAGCCTCCATTTTTTCACTCAGGTTTAAGTCTCATGGCCCTCTATCAGAATCCAGAGTTTTGAGAAGATTGGAGAAACTTAATTTATGGCCAGAAAAAAAAAACGAAAGGGGTACCACTGTCGTTTTTTTTTTTCGGGTCGAATTTTTGAGTTTCGATATCTCAGCTCTGGAAGGGTCTAGAGCCTCCATTTTTGCACTCAGGTCTAAGTCTTGTGGCCCTCTATCGGAATCCAGAGTTTTGAGAAGATTGGAGAAACGTAATTTTTCCCCCGAGAAAAAAAAAACGAAAGGGGTACCACTGTCGTTTTTTTTTTCGGGTCGAATTTTTGAGTTTCGATATCTCAGCTCTGGAAGGGTCTAGAGCCTCCATTTTTGCACTCAGGTCTAAGTCTCATGGCCCTCTATCAGAATCAAGAGTTTTGAGAAGATTGGAGAAACTTAATTTTTCGCCTCAAAAAAAAAAAAACGAAAGGGGTACCACTGTCGTTTTTTTTTTCAGGTCGAATTTTTGATTTTCGATATCTCAGCTCTGGAAGGGTCTAGAGCCTCCATTTTTGCACTCAGGTCTACGTCTCATGGCCCTTTATCAGAATCCAGAGTTTTGAGAAGATTGGAGAAACTTAATTTTTCGCCCGAAAAAAAAACCGAAAGGGGTACCACTGTCGTTTTTTTTTTCGGGTCGAATTTTTTAGTTTCGATATCTCAGCTCTGGAAGGGTCTAGAGCCTCCATTTTTGCACTCAGTTTTAAGTCTCATGGCCCTCTATCAGAATCCATAGTTTTGAGAAGATTGGAGAAACTTAATTTTTTGCCCAAAAAAAAAAAACGTAAGGGGTACCATGTCGTTTTTTTTTTTCGGGCCCAATTTTTGAGTTTCGATATCTCAGCTCTGGAAGGGGCTAGAGCCTCCATTTTTGCACTCAGGTCTAAGTCTCATGGCCCTCTATCAGAATCCAGAGTTTTGGGAAGATTGGAGAAACTTAATTTTTCGCCCAAAAAAAAAAACATAAGGGGTACCACTGTCTTTTTTTTTTCGGGTCGAATTTTTGAGTTTCGATATCTCAGCTCTGGAAGGGTCTAGAGCCTCCATTTTTGCACTCAGGTCTACGTCTCATGGCCCTCTATCAGAATCAAGAGTTTTGAGAAGATTGGAGAAACTAAATTTTTCGCCCAAAAAAAAAAAAACGTAAGGGGTACCACTGTCGTTTTTTTTTTCGGGCCCAATTTTTGAGTTTCGATATCTCAGCTCTGGAAGGGGCTAGAGCCTCAATTTTTGCACTCAGGTCTAAGTCTCATGGCCTTCTATCAGAATCCAGAGTTTTGGGAAGATTGGAGAAACTTAATTTTTCGCCCAAAAAAAAAAAAACGTAAGGGGTACAACTGTCGTTTTTTTTTCGGGCCCAATTTTTAAGTTTCGATATCTCAGCTCTGGAAGGGGCTAGAGCCTCCATTTTTGCACTCAGGTCTAAGTCTCATGGCCCTCTATCAGAATCCAGAGTTTTGGGAAGATTGGAGAAACTTAATTTTTCGCCCAAAAAAAAAACGTAAGGGGTACCACTGTCGTTTTTTTTTCGGGCCGAATTTTTGAATTTCGATATCTCAGCTCTGGAAGGGGCTAGAGCCTCCATTTTTGCACTCAGGTCTAAGTCTCATGGCCCTCTATCAGAATCCAGAGTTTTGGGAAGATTGGAGAAACTTAATTTTTCGCCCAAAAAAAAAAAACGTAAGGGGTACCACTGTCGTTTTTTTTTTTCGGGCCGAATTTTTGAGTTTCGATATCTCAGCTCTGGAAGGGGTTAGAGCCTCCATTTTTGCACTCAGGTCTAAGTCTCATGGCCCTCTATCAGAATCCAGAGTTTTGGGAAGATTGGAGAAACTTAATTTTTTGCCCAAAAAAAAAAACCTAAGGGGTACCACTGTCGTTTTTTTTTTTCGGGCCGAATTTTTGAGTTTCGATATCTCAGCTCGGGACGGGGATAGAGCCTCCATTTTTGCACTCAGGTCTAAGTCTCATGGCCCTCTATCAGAATCCAGAGCTTTGGGAAGATTGGAGAAACTTAATTTTTCGCCCAAAAAAAAAAATGTAAGGGGTACCACTGTCGTTTTTTTTTCGGGTCGAATTTTTGAGTTTCGATATCTCAGCTCTGGAAGGGTCTAGAGCCTCCATTTTTGCACTCATGTCTAAGTCTTGTGGCCCTCTATCAGAATCCAGAGTTTTGAGAAGATTGGAGAAACGTAATTTTTCGCCCGAGAAAAAAAAAACGAAAGGGGTACCACTGTCGTTTTTTTTTCGGGTCGAATTTTTGAGTTTCGATATCTCAGCTCTGGAAGGGTCTAGAGCCTCCATTTTTGCACTCAGGTCTAAGTCTCATGGCCCTCTATCAGAATCAAGAGTTTTTTAGAAGATTGGAGAAACTTAATTTTTCGCCTCAAAAAAAAAAAAACGAAAGGGGTACCACTGTCGTTTTTTTTTCGGGTCGAATTTTTTAGTTTCGATATCTCAGCTCTGGAAGGGTCTAGAGCTTCCATTTTTTCACTCAGGTGTAAGTCTCATGGTCCTCTATCAGAATCCAGAGTTTTGAGAAGATTGGAGAAACTTAATTTTTCGTCCGAAAAAAAAAAAACGAAAGGGGTACCACTGTCGTTTTTTTTTTCGGGTCGAATTTTTGAGTTTCGATATCTCAGCTCTGGAAGGGTCTAGAGCCTCCATTTTTGCACTCAGGTTTAAGTCTCATGGCCCTCTATCAGAATCCATAGTTTTGAGAAGATTGGAGAAACTTAATTTTTTGCCCAAAAAAAAAAAAACCGTAAGGGGTACCACTGTCGTTTTTTTTTTTTCGGGCCCAATTTTTGAGTTTCGATATCTCAGCTCTGGATGGGGCTGGAGCCTCCATTTTTGCACTCAGGTCTAAGTCTCATGGCCCTCTATCAGAATCAAGAGTTTTTAGAAGATTGGAGAAACTTAATTTTTCGCCCCAAAAAAACGTAAGGGGTACCACTGTCTTTTTTTTTTCGGGCCCAATTTTTGAGTTTCGATATCTCAGCTCTGGAAGGGGTTAGAGCCTCCATTTTTGCACTCAGGTCTAAGTCTCATGGCCCTCTATCAGAATCCAGAGTTTTGGGAAGATTGGAGAAACTTAATTTTTCGCCCAAAAAAAAAAACATAAGGGGTACCACTGTCGTTTTTTTTTCGGGTCGAATTTTTGAGTTTCGATATCTCAGCTCTGGAAGGGGCTAGAGCCTCCATTTTTGCACTCAGGTTTAAGTCTCATGGCCCTCTATCAGAATCCATAGTTTTGAGAAGATTGGAGAAACTTAATTTTTTGCCCAAAAAAAAAAAAAACCGTAAGGGGTACCACTGTCGTTTTTTTTTTCGGGCCCAATTTTTGAGTTTCGATATCTCAGCTCTGGAAGGGGCTGGAGCCTCCATTTTTGCTCTCAGGTCTACGTCTCATGGCCCTTTATCAGAATCCAGAGTTTTGAGAAGATTGGAGAAACTTAATTTTTCGCCCGAAAAAAAAAACCGAAAGGGGTACCACTGTCGTTTTTTTTTCGGGTCGAATTTTTTAGTTTCGATATCTCAGCTCTGGAAGGGTCTAGAGCCTCCATTTTTGCACTCAGGTTTAAGTCTCATGGCCCTCTATCAGAATCCATAGTTTTGAGAAGATTGGAGAAACTTAATTTTTTGCCCAAAAAAAAAAAAACGTAAGGGGTACCATGTCGTTTTTTTTTTCGGGCCCAATTTTTGAGTTTTGATATCTCAGCTCTGGAAGGGGCTAGAGCCTCCATTTTTGCACTCAGGTCTAAGTCTCATGGCCCTCTATCAGAATCCAGAGTTTTGGGAAGATTGGAGAAACTTAATTTTTCGCCCAAAAAAAAAAAACATAAGGGGTACCACTGTCTTTTTTTTTTCGGGTCGAATTTTTGAGTTTCGATATCTCAGCTCTGAAAGGGTCTAGAGCCTCCATTTTTGCACTCAGGTCTACGTCTCATGGCCCTCTATCAGAATCCAGAGTTTTGAGAAGATTGGAGAAACTAAATTTTTCGCCCAAAAAAAAAAAAACGTAAGGGGTACCACTGTCGTTTTTTTTTTCGGGCCCAATTTTTGAGTTTCGATATCTCAGCTCTGGAAGGGGCTAGAGCCTCCATTTTTGCACTCAGGTCTAAGTCTCATGGCCTTCTATCAGAATCCAGAGTTTTGGGAAGATTGGAGAAACTTAATTTTTCGCCCAAAAAAAAACGTAAGGGGTACCACTGTCGTTTTTTTTTCGGGCCGAATTTTTGAATTTCGATATCTCAGCTCTGGAAGGGGCTAGAGCCTCCATTTTTGCACTCAGGTCTAAGTCTCATGGCCCTCTATCAGAATCCAGAGTTTTGGGAAGATTGGAGAAACTTAATTTTTCGCCCAAAAAAAAAAAACGTAAGGGGTACCACTGTCGTTTTTTTTTTCGGGCCGAATTTTTGAGTTTCGATATCTCAGCTCTGGAAGGGGTTAGAGCCTCCATTTTTGCACTCAGGTCTAAGTCTCATGGCCCTCTATCAGAATCCAGAGTTTTGGGAAGATTGGAGAAACTTAATTTTTCGCCCAAAAAAAAAAACCTAAGGGGTACCACTGTCGTTTTTTTTTTTCGGGCCGAATTTTTGAGTTTCGATATCTCAGCTCGGGACGGGGATAGAGCCTCCATTTTTGCACTCAGGTCTAAGTCTCATGGCCCTCTATCAGAATCCAGAGTTTTGAGAAGATTGGAGAAACGTAATTTTTCGCCCGAGAAAAAAAAACGAAAGGGGTACCACTGTCGTTTTTTTTTCGGGTCGAATTTTTGAGTTTCGATATCTCAGCTCTGGAAGGGTCTAGAGCCTCCATTTTTGCACTCAGGTCTAAGTCTCATGGCCCTCTATCAGAATCAAGAGTTTTTTAGAAGATTGGAGAAACTTAATTTTTCGCCTCAAAAAAAAAAACGAAAGGGGTACCACTGTCGTTTTTTTTTTCGGGTCGAATTTTTTAGTTTCGATATCTCAGCTCTGGAAGGGTCTAGAGCTTCCATTTTTTCACTCAGGTTTAAGTCTCATGGTCCTCTATCAGAATCCAGAGTTTTGAGAAGATTGGAGAAACTTAATTTTTCGTCCGAAAAAAAAAAAAACGAAAGGGGTACCACTGTCGTTTTTTTTTTTCGGGTCGAATTTTTGAGTTTCGATATCTCAGCTCTGGAAGGGTCTAGAGCCTCCATTTTTGCACTCAGGTCTATGTCTCATGGCCCTTTATCAGAATCCAGAGTTTTGAGAAGATTGGAGAAACTTAATTTTTCGCCCGAAAAAAAAAACCCGAAAGGGGTACCACTGTCATTTTTTTTTTCGGGTCGAATTTTTTAGTTTCGATATCTCAGCTCTGGAAGGGTCTAGAGCCTCCATTTTTGCACTCAGGTTTAAGTCTCATGGCCCTCTATCAGAATCCATAGTTTTGAGAAGATTGGAGAAACTTAATTTTTTGCCCAAAAAAAAAAAAAACGTAAGGGGTACCACTGTCGTTTTTTTTTTTCGGGCCGAATTTTTGAGTTTCGATATCTCAGCTCTGGAAGGGGCTGGAGCCTCCATTTTTGCACTCAGGTCTAAGTCTCATGGCCCTCTATCAGAATCAAGAGTTTTTAGAAGATTGGAGAAACTTAATTTTTCGCCCCAAAAAAACGTAAGGGGTACCACTGTCGTTTTTTTTTCGGGCCCAATTTTTGAGTTTCGATATCTCAGCTCTGGAAGGGGCTGGAGCCTCCATTTTTGCACTCAGGTCTAAGTCTCATGGCCCTCTATCAGAATCAAGAGTTTTTAGAAGATTGGAGAAACTTAATTTTTCGCCCCAAAAAAACGTAAGGGGTACCACTGTCGTTTTTTTTTCGGGCCCAATTTTTGAGTTTCGATATCTCAGCTCTGGAAGGGGTTAGAGCCTCCATTTTTGCACTCAGGTCTAAGTCTCATGGCCCTCTATCAGAATCCAGAGTTTTGGGAAGATTGGAGAAACTTAATTTTTCGCCCAAAAAAAAAAACATAAGGGGTACCACTGTCGTTTTTTTTTCGGGTCGAATTTTTGAGTTTCGATATCTCAGCTCTGGAAGGGGCTAGAGCCTCCATTTTTGCACTCAGGTCTAAGTCTCATGGCCCTCTATCAGAATCCAGAGTTTTGGGAAGATTGGAGAAACTTAATTTTTCGCCCAAAAAAAAAAAACGTAAGGGGTACCACTGTCGTTTTTTTTTTCGGGCCCAATTTTTGAGTTTCGATATCTCAGCTCTGGAAGGGGCTAGAGCCTCCATTTTTGCACTCAGGTCTAAGTCTCATGGCCCTCTATCAGAATCCAGAGTTTTGAGAAGGTTGGAGAAACTTAATTTTTCGCCCCAAAAAAAAAAAAACGTAAGGGGTACCACTGTCGTTTTTTTTTTTCGGGCCCAATTTTTGAGTTTCGATATCTCAGCTCTGGAAGGGGCTAGAGCCTCAATTTTTGCACTCAGGTCTAAGTCTCATGGCCCTCTATCAAAATCCAGAGTTTTGGGAAGATTGGAGAAACTTAATTTTTCGCCCAAAAAAAAAAAAAAAACGTCAGGGGTACCACTGTCGTTTTTTTTTCGGGCCGAATTTTTGAGTTTCGATATCTCAGCTCTGGAAGGGGCTAGCGCCTCCATTTTTGCACTCAGGTCTAAGTCTCATGGCCCTCTATCAGAATCCAGAGTTTTGGGAAGATTGGAGAAACTTAATTTTTCGCCCAAAAAAAAAAAAAACGTAAGGGGTACCACTGTCGGGTTTTTTTCGGGCCGAATTTTTGAGTTTCGATATCTCAGCTCTGGAAGGGGATAGAGCCTCCATTTTTGCACTCAGGTCTAAGTCTCATGGCCCTCTATCAGAATCCAGAGTTTTGGGAAGATTGGAGAAACTTAATTTTTTGCCCAAAAAAAAAAACGTAAGGGGTACCACTGTCGTTTTTTTTTTCGGGCAGAATTTTTGAATTTCGATATCTCAGCTCTGGAAGGGGCTAGAGCTTCCATTTTTGCACTCAGGTCTAAGTCTCATGGCCCTCTATCAGAATCCAGAGTTTTGGGAAGGTTGGAGAAACTTAATTTTTCGCCCAAAAAAAAAAAAAACGTAAGGGGTACCACTGTCGTTTTTTTTTTCGGGCCCAATTTTTGAGTTTCGATATCTCAGTTTCGATAAAATTAAGTTTCTCCAATCTTCCCAAAAAAAAGGGTCTATGTCTCATGGCCCTTTATCAGAATCCAGAGTTTTGAGAAGATTGGAGAAACTTAATTTTTCGCCCGAAAAAAAAAAACCCGAAAGGGGTACCACTGTCATTTTTTTTTTCGGGTCGAATTTTTTAGTTTCGATATCTCAGCTCTGGAAGGGTCTAGAGCCTCCATTTTTGCACTCAGGTCTAAGTCTCATGGCCCTCTATCAGAATCCAGAGTTTTGGGAAGATTGGAGAAACTTAATTTTTCGCCCAAAAAAAAAAAAACGTAAGGGGTACCACTTTCGTTTTTTTTTCGGGCCGAATTTTTGAGTTTCGATATCTCAGCTCTGGAAGGGGCTAGAGCCTCCATTTTTGCACTCAGGTCTAAGTCTCATGGCCCTCTATCAGAATCCAGAGTTTTGGGAAGATTGGAGAAACTTAATTTTTCGCCCAAAAAAAACTGTCGTTTTTTTTTCGGGCCCAATTTTTGAGTTTCGATATCTCAGCTCTGGAAGGGACTAGAGCCTCAATTTTTGCACTCAGGTCTAAGTCTCATGGCCCTCTATCAGAATCCAGAGTTTTGGGAAGATTGGAGAAACTTAATTTTTCGCCCAAAAAAAAAAAAAACGTAAGGGGTACCACTGTCGTTTTTTTTCGGGCCCAATTTTTGAGTTTCGATATCTCAGCTCTGGAAGGGGCTAGAGCCTCCATTTTTGCACTCAGGTCTAAGTCTCATGGCCCTCTATCAGAATCCAGAGTTTTGGGAAGATTGGAGAAACTTAATTTTTCGCCCAAAAAAAAAACGTAAGGGGTACCACTGTCGTTTTTTTTTCGGGCCCAATTTTTGAGTTTCGATATCTCAGCTCTGGAAGGGGCTAGAGCCTCCATTTTTGCACTCAGGTCTAAGTCTCATGGCCCTCTATCAGAATCCAGAGTTTTGGGAAGATTGGAGAAACTTAATTTTTCGCCCAAAAAAAAAAAAAACGTAAGGGGTACCACTGTCGTTTTTTTTCGGGCCGAATTTTTGAGTTTCGATATCTCAGCTCTGGAAGGGGCTAGAGCCTCCATTTTTGCACTCAGGTCTAAGTCTCATGGCCCTCTATCAGAATCCAGAGTTTTGGGAAGATTGGAGAAACTTAATTTTTCGCCCAAAAAAAACTGTCGTTTTTTTTTCGGGCCCAATATTTGAGTTTCGATATCTCAGCTCTGGAAGGGGCTAGAGCCTCCATTTTTGCACTCAGGTCTAAGTCTCATGGCCCTCTATCAGAATCCAGAGTTTTGGGAAGATTGGAGAAACTTAATTTTTCGCCCAAAAAAAAAAAAACGTAAGGGGTACCACTGTCGTTTTTTTTTCGGGCCCAATTTTTGAGTTTCGATATCTCAGCTCTGGAAGGGGCTAGAGCCTCCATTTTTGCACTCAGGTCTAAGTCTCATGGCCCTCTATCAGAATCCAGAGTTTTGGGAAGATTGGAGAAACTTAATTTTTCGCCCAAAAAAAAAAAAAAACATAAGGGGTACCACTGTCGTTTTTTTTTCGGGCCCAATTTTTGAGTTTCGATATCTCAGCTCTGGAAGGGGCTAGAGCCTCCATTTTTGCACTCAGGTCTAAGTCTCATGGCCCTCTATCAGAATCCAGAGTTTTGGGAAGATTGGAGAAACTTAATTTTTCGCCCAAAAAAAAAAAAACGTAAGGGGTACCACTGTCGTTTTTTTTTCGGGCCCAATTTTTGAGTTTCGATATCTCAGCTCTGGAAGGGGCTAGAGCCTCCATTTTTGCACTCAGGTCTAAGTCTCATGGCCCTCTATCAGAATCCAGAGTTTTGGGAAGATTGGAAAAACTTAATTTTTCGCCCAAAAAGAAAAAAAAACATAAGGGGTACCACTGTCGTTTTTTTTTTCGGGCCCAATTTTTGAGTTTCGATATCTCAGCTCTGGAAGGGGCTAGAGCCTCCATTTTTGCACTCAGGTCTAAGTCTCATGGCCCTCTATCAGAATCCAGAGTTTTGGGAAGATTGGAGAAACGTAGATTTTCGCCCAAAAAAAAAAACGAAAGGGGTACCACTGTGTTTTTTTTTCGGGCCGAATTTTTGAGTTTCGATATCTCAGCTCTGGAAGGGGCTAGAGCCTCCATTTTTGCACTCAGGTCTAAGTCTCATGGCCCTCTATCAGAATCCAGAGTTTTGGGAAGATTGGAGAAACTTAATTTTTCGCCCAAAAAAAAAAAACGTAAGGGGTACCACTGTCGTTTTTTTTTCGGGCCGAATTTTTGAGTTTCGATATCTCAGCTCTGGAAGGGGCTAGAGCCTCCATTTTTGCACTCAGGTCTAAGTCTCATGGCCCTCTATCAGAATCCAGAGTTTTGGGAAGATTGGAGAAACTTAATTTTTCGCCCAAAAAAAAAAAAACGTAAGGGGTACCACTGTCGTTTTTTTTTTGGGCCCAATTTTTGAGTTTCGATATCTCAGCTCTGGAAGGGGCTAAAGCCTCCATTTTTGCACTCAGGTCTAAGTCTCATGGCCCTCTATCAGAATCCAGAGTTTTGGGAAGATTGGAGAAACTTAATTTTTCGCCCAAAAAAAAAAAAACGTAAGGGGTATCATTGTCGTTTTTTTTTCGGGCCCAATTTTTGAGTTTCGATATCTCAGCTCTGGAAGGGGCTGGAGCCTCCATTTTTGCACTCAGGTCTAAGTCTCATGGCCCTCTATCAGAATCCAGAGTTTTGGGAAGATTGGAAAAACTTAATTTTTCGCCCAAAAAAAAAAAACGTAAGGGGTACCACTGTCGTTTTTTTTTCGGGCCCAAATTTTGAGTTTCGATATGTCAGCTCTGGAAGGGGCTAGAGCCTCCATTTTTGCACTCAGGTCTAAGTCTCATGGCCCTCTATCAGAATCCAGAGTTTTGGGAAGATTGGAAAAACTTAATTTTTCGCCCAAAAAGAAAAAAAAACATAAGGGGTACCACTGTCGTTTTTTTTTCGGGCCCAATTTTTGAGTTTCGATATCTCAGCTCTGGAAGGGGCTAGAGCCTCCATTTTTGCACTCAGGTCTAAGTCTCATGGCCCTCTATCAGAATCCAGAGTTTTGGGAAGATTGGAGAAACGTAATTTTTCGCCCAAAAAAAAAAACGAAAGGGGTACCACTGTGTTTTTTTTTCGGGCCGAATTTTTGAGTTTCGATATCCCAGCTCTGGAAGGGGCTAGAGCCTCCATTTTTGCACTCAGGTCTAAGTCTCATGGCCCTCTATCAGAATCCAGAGTTTTGGGAAGATTGGAGAAACTTAATTTTTCGCCCAAAAAAAAAAACGTAAGGGGTACCACTGTCGTTTTTTTTTCGGGCCGAATTTTTGAGTTTCGATATCTCAGCTCTGGAAGGGGCTAGAGCCTCCATTTTTGCACTCAGGTCTAAGTCTCATGGCCCTCTATCAGAATCCAGAGTTTTGGGAAGATTGGAGAAACTTAATTTTTCGCCCCAAAAAAAAAAAACGTAAGGGGTACCACTGTCGTTTTTTTTTTCGGGCCGAATTTTTGAGTTTCGATATCTCAGCTCTGGAAGGGGCTAGAGCCTCCATTTTTGCACTCAGGTCTAAGTCTCATGGCCCTCTATCAGAATCCAGAGTTTTTGGGAAGATTGGAGAAACTTAATTTTTCGCCCAAAAAAAAAAAAAACGTAAGGGGTACCACTGTCGTTTTTTTTTCGGGCCCAATTTTTGAGTTTCGATATCTCAGCTCTGGAAGGGGCTAGAGCCTCCATTTTTGCACTCAGGTCTAAGTCTCATGGCCCTCTATCAGAATCCAGAGTTTTGGGAAGATTGGAAAAACTTAATTTTTCGCCCAAAAAAAAAAAACGTAAGGGGTACCACTGTCGTTTTTTTTTCGGGCCCAATTTTTGAGTTTCGATATCTCAGCTCTGGAAGGGGCTAGAGCCTCCATTTTTGCACTCAGGTCTAAGTCTCATGGCCCTCTATCAGAATCCAGAGTTTTGGGAAGATTGGAGAAACGTGATTTTTCGCCCAAAAAAAAAAAAACGAAAGGGGTACAACTGTGGTTTTTTTTCGGGCCGAATTTTTGAGTTTCGATATCTCAGCTCTGGAAGGGGCTAGAGCCTCCATTTTTGCACTCAGGTCTAAGTCTCATGGCCCTCTATCAGAATCCAGAGTTTTGGGAAGATTGGAGAAACTTAATTTTTCGCCCAAAAAAAAAAAACGTAAGGGGTACCACTGTCGTTTTTTTTTCGGGCCGAATTTTTGAGTTTCGATATCTCAGCTCTGGAAGGGGCTAGAGCCTCCATTTTTGCACTCAGGTCTAAGTCTCATGGCCCTCTATCAGAATCCAGAGTTTTGGGAAGATTGGAGAAACTTAATTTTTCGCCCCCCAAAAAAAAAACGTAAGGGGTACCACTGTCGTTTTTTTTTTTCGGGCCGAATTTTTGAGTTTCGATATCTCAGCTCTGGAAGGGGCTAGAGCCTCCATTTTTGCACTCAGGTCTAAGTCGCATGGCCCTCTATCAGAATCCAGAGTTTTGGGAAGATTGGAGAAACTTAATTTTTCGCCCAAAAAAAAAAAAAACGTAAGGGGTACCACTGTCGTTTTTTTTTCGGGCCCAATTTTTGAGTTTCGATATCTCAGCTCTGGAAGGGGCTAAAGCCTCCATTTTTGCACTCAGGTCTAAGTCTCATGGCCCTCTATCAGAATCCAGAGTTTTGGGAAGATTGGAAAAACTTAATTTTTCGCCCAAAAAAAAAAAAACGTAAGGGGTACCACTGTCGTTTTTTTTTCGGGCCCAATTTTTGAGTTTCGATATCTCAGCTCTGGAAGGGGCTAGAGCCTCCATTTTTGCACTCAGGTCTAAGTCTCATGGCCCTCTATCAGAATCCAGAGTTTTGGGAAGATTGGAGAAACGTAATTTTTCGCCCAAAAAAAAAAAACGTAAGGGGTACCACTGTCGTTTTTTTTTCGGGCCGAATTTTTGAGTTTCGATATCTCAGCTCTGGAAGGGGCTAGAGCCTCCATTTTTGCACTCAGGTCTAAGTCTCATGGCCCTCTATCAGAATCCAGAGTTTTGGGAAGATTGGAGAAACTTAATTTTTCGCCCCCCAAAAAAAAAACGTAAGGGGTACCACTGTCGTTTTTTTTTTCGGGCCGAATTTTTGAGTTTCGATATCTCAGCTCTGGAAGGGGCTAGAGCCTCCATTTTTGCACTCAGGTCTAAGTCTCATGGCCCTCTATCAGAATCCAGAGTTTTGGGAAGATTGGAGAAACTTAATTTTTCGCCCAAAAAAAAAAAAAAACGTAAGGGGTACCACTGTCGTTTTTTTTTCGGGCCCAATTTTTGAGTTTCGATATCTCAGCTCTGGAAGGGGCTAGAGCCTCCATTTTTGCACTCAGGTCTAAGTCTCATGGCCCTCTATCAGAATCCAGAGTTTTGGGAAGATTGGAGAAACTTAATTTTTCGCCCAAAAAAAAAAAACGTAAGGGGTACCATTGTCGTTTTTTTTTCGGGCCCAATTTTTGAGTTTCGATATCTCAGCTCTGGAAGGGGCTAGAGCCTCCATTTTTGCACTCAGGTCTAAGTCTCATGGCCCTCTATCAGAATCCAGAGTTTTGGAAAGATTGGAAAAACTTAATTTTTCGCCCAAGAAAAAAAAAACGTAAGGGGTACCACTGTCGTTTTTTTTTCGGGCCCAATTTTTGAGTTTCGATATCTCAGCTCTGGAAGGGGCTAGAGCCTCCATTTTTGCACTCAGGTCTAAGTCTCATGGCCCTCTATCAGAATCCAGAGTTTTGGGAAGATTGGAAAAACTTAATTTTTCGCCCAAAAAGAAAAAAAAAACATAAGGGGTACCACTGTCGTTTTTTTTTCGGGCCCAATTTTTGAGTTTCGATATCTCAGCTCTGGAAGGGGCTAGAGCCTCCATTTTTGCACTCAGGTCTAAGTCTCATGGCCCTCTATCAGAATCCAGAGTTTTGGGAAGATTGGAGAAACGTAATTTTTCGCCCAAAAAAAAAAAACGAAAGGGGTACCACTGTGTTTTTTTTTTCGGGCCGAATTTTTGAGTTTCGATATCTCAGCTCTGGAAGGGGCTAGAGCCTCCATTTTTGCACTCAGGTCTAAGTCTCATGGCCCTCTATCAGAATCCAGAGTTTTGGGAAGATTGGAGAAACTTAATTTTTCGCCCAAAAAAAAAAAAACGTAAGGGGTACCACTGTCGGTTTTTTTTCGGGCCCAATTTTTGAGTTTCGATATCTCAGCTCTGGAAGGGGCTAGAGCCTCCATTTTTGCACTCAGGTCTAAGTCTCATGGCCCACTATCAAAATCCAGAGTTTTGGGAAGATTGGAGAAACTTAATTTTTCGCCCAAAAAAAAAAACGTAAGGGGTACCACTGTCGTTTTTTTTTTTCGGGCCGAATTTTTGAGTTTCGATATCTCAGCTCTGGAAGGGGTTAGAGCCTCCATTTTTGCACTCAGGTCTAAGTCTCATGGCGCTCTATCAGAATCCAGAGTTTTGGGAAGATTGGAGAAACTTAATTTTTCGCCCAAAAAAAAAAAACGTAAGGGGTACCACTGTCGTTTTTTTTTTCGGGCCCAATTTTTTAGTTTCGATATCTCAGCTCTGGAAGGGGCTAGAGCCTCAATTTTTGCACTCAGGTCTAAGTCTCATGGCCCTCTATCAGAATCCAGAGTTTTAGGAAGATTGGAAAAACTTAATTTTTCGCCCAAAAAAAAAAAAACATAAGGGGTACCACTGTCATTTTTTTTTCGGGCCCAATTTTTGAGTTTCGATATCTCAGCTCTGGAAGGGGCTAGAGCCTCCATTTTTGCACTCAGGTCTAAGTCTCATGGCCCTCTATCAGAATCCAGAGTTTTGGGAAGATTGGAGAAACGTAATTTTTCGCCCAAAAAAAAAAACGAAAGGGGTACCACTGTGTTTTTTTTCGGGCCGAATTTTTGAGTTTCGATATCTCAGCTCTGGAAGGGGCTAGAGCCTCCATTTTTGCACTCAGGTCTAAGTCTCATGGCCCTCTATCAGAATCCAGAGTTTTGGGAAGATTGGAGAAACTTAATTTTTCGCCCAAAAAAAAAAAAACGTAAGGGGTACGTACCACTGTCGTTTTTTTTTCGGGCCCAATTTTTGAGTTTCGATATCTCAGCTCTGGAAGGGGCTAGAGCCTCCATTTTTGCACTCAGGTCTAAGTCTCATGGCCCTCTATCAGAATCCAGAGTTTTGGGAAGATTGGAGAAACTTAATTTTTCGCCCAAAAAAAAAAAACGTAAGGGGTACCACTGTCGTTTTTTTTTTCGGGCCCAATTTTTGAGTTTCGATATCTCAGCTCTGGAAGGGGCTAGAGCCTCCATTTTTGCACTCAGGTCTAAGTCTCATGGCCCTCTATCAGAATCCAGAGTTTTGGGAAGATTGGAGAAACTTAATTTTTCGCCCAAAAAAAAAAAAAACGTAAGGGGTACCACTGTCGTTTTTTTTCGGGCCGAATTTTTGAGTTTCGATATCTCAGCTCTGGAAGGGGCTAGAGCCTCCATTTTTGCACTCAGGTCTAAGTCTCATGGCCCTCTATCAGAATCCAGAGTTTTGGGAAGATTGGAGAAACTTAATTTTTCGCCCAAAAAAAACTGTCGTTTTTTTTTCGGGCCCAATATTTGAGTTTCGATATCTCAGCTCTGGAAGGGGCTAGAGCCTCCATTTTTGCACTCAGGTCTAAGTCTCATGGCCCTCTATCAGAATCCAGAGTTTTGGGAAGATTGGAGAAACTTAATTTTTCGCCCAAAAAAAAAAAAACGTAAGGGGTACCACTGTCGTTTTTTTTTCGGGCCCAATTTTTGAGTTTCGATATCTCAGCTCTGGAAGGGGCTAGAGCCTCCATTTTTGCACTCAGGTCTAAGTCTCATGGCCCTCTATCAGAATCCAGAGTTTTGGGAAGATTGGAGAAACTTAATTTTTCGCCCAAAAAAAAAAAAAAACATAAGGGGTACCACTGTCGTTTTTTTTTTCGGGCCCAATTTTTGAGTTTCGATATCTCAGCTCTGGAAGGGGCTAGAGCCTCCATTTTTGCACTCAGGTCTAAGTCTCATGGCCCTCTATCAGAATCCAGAGTTTTGGGAAGATTGGAGAAACTTAATTTTTCGCCCAAAAAAAAAAAAACGTAAGGGGTACCACTGTCGTTTTTTTTTCGGGCCCAATTTTTGAGTTTCGATATCTCAGCTCTGGAAGGGGCTAGAGCCTCCATTTTTGCACTCAGGTCTAAGTCTCATGGCCCTCTATCAGAATCCAGAGTTTTGGGAAGATTGGAAAAACTTAATTTTTCGCCCAAAAAGAAAAAAAAACATAAGGGGTACCACTGTCGTTTTTTTTTTCGGGCCCAATTTTTGAGTTTCGATATCTCAGCTCTGGAAGGGGCTAGAGCCTCCATTTTTGCACTCAGGTCTAAGTCTCATGGCCCTCTATCAGAATCCAGAGTTTTGGGAAGATTGGAGAAACGTAGATTTTCGCCCAAAAAAAAAAACGAAAGGGGTACCACTGTGTTTTTTTTTCGGGCCGAATTTTTGAGTTTCGATATCTCAGCTCTGGAAGGGGCTAGAGCCTCCATTTTTGCACTCAGGTCTAAGTCTCATGGCCCTCTATCAGAATCCAGAGTTTTGGGAAGATTGGAGAAACTTAATTTTTCGCCCAAAAAAAAAAAACGTAAGGGGTACCACTGTCGTTTTTTTTTCGGGCCGAATTTTTGAGTTTCGATATCTCAGCTCTGGAAGGGGCTAGAGCCTCCATTTTTGCACTCAGGTCTAAGTCTCATGGCCCTCTATCAGAATCCAGAGTTTTGGGAAGATTGGAGAAACTTAATTTTTCGCCCAAAAAAAAAAAAACGTAAGGGGTACCACTGTCGTTTTTTTTTTGGGCCCAATTTTTGAGTTTCGATATCTCAGCTCTGGAAGGGGCTAAAGCCTCCATTTTTGCACTCAGGTCTAAGTCTCATGGCCCTCTATCAGAATCCAGAGTTTTGGGAAGATTGGAGAAACTTAATTTTTCGCCCAAAAAAAAAAAAAACGTAAGGGGTATCATTGTCGTTTTTTTTTCGGGCCCAATTTTTGAGTTTCGATATCTCAGCTCTGGAAGGGGCTGGAGCCTCCATTTTTGCACTCAGGTCTAAGTCTCATGGCCCTCTATCAGAATCCAGAGTTTTGGGAAGATTGGAAAAACTTAATTTTTCGCCCAAAAAAAAAAAACGTAAGGGGTACCACTGTCGTTTTTTTTTCGGGCCCAAATTTTGAGATTCGATATGTCAGCTCTGGAAGGGGCTAGAGCCTCCATTTTTGCACTCAGGTCTAAGTCTCATGGCCCTCTATCAGAATCCAGAGTTTTAGGAAGATTGGAAAAACTTAATTTTTCGCCCAAAAAAAAAAAAACATAAGGGGTACCACTGTCATTTTTTTTTCGGGCCCAATTTTTGAGTTTCGATATCTCAGCTCTGGAAGGGGCTAGAGCCTCCATTTTTGCACTCAGGTCTAAGTCTCATGGCCCTCTATCAGAATCCAGAGTTTTGGGAAGATTGGAGAAACGTAATTTTTCGCCCAAAAAAAAAAACGAAAGGGGTACCACTGTGTTTTTTTTCGGGCCGAATTTTTGAGTTTCGATATCTCAGCTCTGGAAGGGGCTAGAGCCTCCATTTTTGCACTCAGGTCTAAGTCTCATGGCCCTCTATCAGAATCCAGAGTTTTGGGAAGATTGGAGAAACTTAATTTTTCGCCCAAAAAAAAAAAAAACGTAAGGGGTACGTACCACTGTCGTTTTTTTTTCGGGCCCAATTTTTGAGTTTCGATATCTCAGCTCTGGAAGGGGCTAGAGCCTCCATTTTTGCACTCAGGTCTAAGTCTCATGGCCCTCTATCAGAATCCAGAGTTTTGGGAAGATTGGAGAAACTTAATTTTTCGCCCAAAAAAAAAAAACGTAAGGGGTACCACTGTCGTTTTTTTTTTCGGGCCCAATTTTTGAGTTTCGATATCTCAGCTCTGGAAGGGGCTAGAGCCTCCATTTTTGCACTCAGGTCTAAGTCTCATGGCCCTCTATCAGAATCCAGAGTTTTGGGAAGATTGGAGAAACTTAATTTTTCGCCCAAAAAAAAAAAAAACGTAAGGGGTACCACTGTCGTTTTTTTTCGGGCCGAATTTTTGAGTTTCGATATCTCAGCTCTGGAAGGGGCTAGAGCCTCCATTTTTGCACTCAGGTCTAAGTCTCATGGCCCTCTATCAGAATCCAGAGTTTTGGGAAGATTGGAGAAACTTAATTTTTCGCCCAAAAAAAACTGTCGTTTTTTTTTCGGGCCCAATATTTGAGTTTCGATATCTCAGCTCTGGAAGGGGCTAGAGCCTCCATTTTTGCACTCAGGTCTAAGTCTCATGGCCCTCTATCAGAATCCAGAGTTTTGGGAAGATTGGAGAAACTTAATTTTTCGCCCAAAAAAAAAAAAACGTAAGGGGTACCACTGTCGTTTTTTTTTCGGGCCCAATTTTTGAGTTTCGATATCTCAGCTCTGGAAGGGGCTAGAGCCTCCATTTTTGCACTCAGGTCTAAGTCTCATGGCCCTCTATCAGAATCCAGAGTTTTGGGAAGATTGGAGAAACTTAATTTTTCGCCCAAAAAAAAAAAAAAACATAAGGGGTACCACTGTCGTTTTTTTTTTCGGGCCCAATTTTTGAGTTTCGATATCTCAGCTCTGGAAGGGGCTAGAGCCTCCATTTTTGCACTCAGGTCTAAGTCTCATGGCCCTCTATCAGAATCCAGAGTTTTGGGAAGATTGGAGAAACTTAATTTTTCGCCCAAAAAAAAAAAAACGTAAGGGGTACCACTGTCGTTTTTTTTTCGGGCCCAATTTTTGAGTTTCGATATCTCAGCTCTGGAAGGGGCTAGAGCCTCCATTTTTGCACTCAGGTCTAAGTCTCATGGCCCTCTATCAGAATCCAGAGTTTTGGGAAGATTGGAAAAACTTAATTTTTCGCCCAAAAAGAAAAAAAAACATAAGGGGTACCACTGTCGTTTTTTTTTTCGGGCCCAATTTTTGAGTTTCGATATCTCAGCTCTGGAAGGGGCTAGAGCCTCCATTTTTGCACTCAGGTCTAAGTCTCATGGCCCTCTATCAGAATCCAGAGTTTTGGGAAGATTGGAGAAACGTAGATTTTCGCCCAAAAAAAAAAACGAAAGGGGTACCACTGTGTTTTTTTTTCGGGCCGAATTTTTGAGTTTCGATATCTCAGCTCTGGAAGGGGCTAGAGCCTCCATTTTTGCACTCAGGTCTAAGTCTCATGGCCCTCTATCAGAATCCAGAGTTTTGGGAAGATTGGAGAAACTTAATTTTTCGCCCAAAAAAAAAAAACGTAAGGGGTACCACTGTCGTTTTTTTTTCGGGCCGAATTTTTGAGTTTCGATATCTCAGCTCTGGAAGGGGCTAGAGCCTCCATTTTTGCACTCAGGTCTAAGTCTCATGGCCCTCTATCAGAATCCAGAGTTTTGGGAAGATTGGAGAAACTTAATTTTTCGCCCAAAAAAAAAAAAACGTAAGGGGTACCACTGTCGTTTTTTTTTTGGGCCCAATTTTTGAGTTTCGATATCTCAGCTCTGGAAGGGGCTAAAGCCTCCATTTTTGCACTCAGGTCTAAGTCTCATGGCCCTCTATCAGAATCCAGAGTTTTGGGAAGATTGGAGAAACTTAATTTTTCGCCCAAAAAAAAAAAAAACGTAAGGGGTATCATTGTCGTTTTTTTTTCGGGCCCAATTTTTGAGTTTCGATATCTCAGCTCTGGAAGGGGCTGGAGCCTCCATTTTTGCACTCAGGTCTAAGTCTCATGGCCCTCTATCAGAATCCAGAGTTTTGGGAAGATTGGAAAAACTTAATTTTTCGCCCAAAAAAAAAAAACGTAAGGGGTACCACTGTCGTTTTTTTTTCGGGCCCAAATTTTGAGTTTCGATATGTCAGCTCTGGAAGGGGCTAGAGCCTCCATTTTTGCACTCAGGTCTAAGTCTCATGGCCCTCTATCAGAATCCAGAGTTTTGGGAAGATTGGAAAAACTTAATTTTTCGCCCAAAAAGAAAAAAAAACATAAGGGGTACCACTGTCGTTTTTTTTTCGGGCCCAATTTTTGAGTTTCGATATCTCAGCTCTGGAAGGGGCTAGAGCCTCCATTTTTGCACTCAGGTCTAAGTCTCATGGCCCTCTATCAGAATCCAGAGTTTTGGGAAGATTGGAGAAACGTAATTTTTCGCCCAAAAAAAAAAACGAAAGGGGTACCACTGTGTTTTTTTTTCGGGCCGAATTTTTGAGTTTCGATATCCCAGCTCTGGAAGGGGCTAGAGCCTCCATTTTTGCACTCAGGTCTAAGTCTCATGGCCCTCTATCAGAATCCAGAGTTTTGGGAAGATTGGAGAAACTTAATTTTTCGCCCAAAAAAAAAAACGTAAGGGGTACCACTGTCGTTTTTTTTTCGGGCCGAATTTTTGAGTTTCGATATCTCAGCTCTGGAAGGGGCTAGAGCCTCCATTTTTGCACTCAGGTCTAAGTCTCATGGCCCTCTATCAGAATCCAGAGTTTTGGGAAGATTGGAGAAACTTAATTTTTCGCCCCAAAAAAAAAAAACGTAAGGGGTACCACTGTCGTTTTTTTTTTCGGGCCGAATTTTTGAGTTTCGATATCTCAGCTCTGGAAGGGGCTAGAGCCTCCATTTTTGCACTCAGGTCTAAGTCTCATGGCCCTCTATCAGAATCCAGAGTTTTTGGGAAGATTGGAGAAACTTAATTTTTCGCCCAAAAAAAAAAAAAAACGTAAGGGGTACCACTGTCGTTTTTTTTTCGGGCCCAATTTTTGAGTTTCGATATCTCAGCTCTGGAAGGGGCTAGAGCCTCCATTTTTGCACTCAGGTCTAAGTCTCATGGCCCTCTATCAGAATCCAGAGTTTTGGGAAGATTGGAAAAACTTAATTTTTCGCCCAAAAAAAAAAAAACGTAAGGGGTACCACTGTCGTTTTTTTTTCGGGCCCAATTTTTGAGTTTCGATATCTCAGCTCTGGAAGGGGCTAGAGCCTCCATTTTTGCACTCAGGTCTAAGTCTCATGGCCCTCTATCAGAATCCAGAGTTTTGGGAAGATTGGAGAAACGTGATTTTTCGCCCAAAAAAAAAAAAACGAAAGGGGTACAACTGTGGTTTTTTTTCGGGCCGAATTTTTGAGTTTCGATATCTCAGCTCTGGAAGGGGCTAGAGCCTCCATTTTTGCACTCAGGTCTAAGTCTCATGGCCCTCTATCAGAATCCAGAGTTTTGGGAAGATTGGAGAAACTTAATTTTTCGCCCAAAAAAAAAAAACGTAAGGGGTACCACTGTCGTTTTTTTTTCGGGCCGAATTTTTGAGTTTCGATATCTCAGCTCTGGAAGGGGCTAGAGCCTCCATTTTTGCACTCAGGTCTAAGTCTCATGGCCCTCTATCAGAATCCAGAGTTTTGGGAAGATTGGAGAAACTTAATTTTTCGCCCCCCAAAAAAAAAACGTAAGGGGTACCACTGTCGTTTTTTTTTCGGGCCGAATTTTTGAGTTTCGATATCTCAGCTCTGGAAGGGGCTAGAGCCTCCATTTTTGCACTCAGGTCTAAGTCTCATGGCCCTCTATCAGAATCCAGAGTTTTGGGAAGATTGGAGAAACTTAATTTTTCGCCCAAAAAAAAAAAACGTAAGGGGTACCACTGTCGTTTTTTTTTTCGGGCCCAATTTTTGAGTTTCGATATCTCAGCTCTGGAAGGGGCTAGAGCCTCCATTTTTGCACTCAGGTCTAAGTCTCATGGCCCTCTATCAGAATCCAGAGTTTTGGGAAGATTGGAGAAACTTAATTTTTCGCCCAAAAAAAAAAAACGTAAGGGGTACCACTGTCGTTTTTTTTTCGGGCCCAATTTTTGAGTTTCGATATCTCAGCTCTGGAAGGGGCTAGAGCCTCCATTTTTGCACTCAGGTCTAAGTCTCATGGCCCTCTATCAGAATCCAGAGTTTTGGGAAGATTGGAAAAACTTAATTTTTCGCCCAAAAAGAAAAAAAAACATAAGGGGTACCACTGTCGTTGTTTTTTTTCGGGCCCAATTTTTGAGTTTCGATATCTCAGCTCTGGAAGGGGCTAGAGCCTCCATTTTTGCACTCAGGTCTAAGTCTCATGGCCCTCTATCAGAATCCAGAGTTTTGGGAAGATTGGAGAAACGTAGATTTTCGCCCAAAAAAAAAAAACGAAAGGGGTACCACTGTGTTTTTTTTTCGGGCCGAATTTTTGAGTTTCGATATCTCAGCTCTGGAAGGGGCTAGAGCCTCCATTTTTGCACTCAGGTCTAAGTCTCATGGCCCTCTATCAGAATCCAGAGTTTTGGGAAGATTGGAGAAACTTAATTTTTCGCCCAAAAAAAAAAAACGTAAGGGGTACCACTGTCGTTTTTTTTTCGGGCCGAATTTTTGAGTTTCGATATCTCAGCTCTGGAAGGGGCTAGAGCCTCCATTTTTGCACTCAGGTCTAAGTCTCATGGCCCTCTATCAGAATCCAGAGTTTTGGGAAGATTGGAGAAACTTAATTTTTCGCCCAAAAAAAAAAAAACGTAAGGGGTACCACTGTCGTTTTTTTTTTGGGCCCAATTTTTGAGTTTCGATATCTCAGCTCTGGAAGGGGCTAAAGCCTCCATTTTTGCACTCAGGTCTAAGTCTCATGGCCCTCTATCAGAATCCAGAGTTTTGGGAAGATTGGAGAAACTTAATTTTTCGCCCAAAAAAAAAAAAAACGTAAGGGGTATCATTGTCGTTTTTTTTTCGGGCCCAATTTTTGAGTTTCGATATCTCAGCTCTGGAAGGGGCTGGAGCCTCCATTTTTGCACTCAGGTCTAAGTCTCATGGCCCTCTATCAGAATCCAGAGTTTTGGGAAGATTGGAAAAACTTAATTTTTCGCCCAAAAAAAAAAAACGTAAGGGGTACCACTGTCGTTTTTTTTTCGGGCCCAAATTTTGAGTTTCGATATGTCAGCTCTGGAAGGGGCTAGAGCCTCCATTTTTGCACTCAGGTCTAAGTCTCATGGCCCTCTATCAGAATCCAGAGTTTTGGGAAGATTGGAAAAACTTAATTTTTCGCCCAAAAAGAAAAAAAAACATAAGGGGTACCACTGTCGTTTTTTTTTCGGGCCCAATTTTTGAGTTTCGATATCTCAGCTCTGGAAGGGGCTAGAGCCTCCATTTTTGCACTCAGGTCTAAGTCTCATGGCCCTCTATCAGAATCCAGAGTTTTGGGAAGATTGGAGAAACGTAATTTTTCGCCCAAAAAAAAAAACGAAAGGGGTACCACTGTGTTTTTTTTTCGGGCCGAATTTTTGAGTTTCGATATCCCAGCTCTGGAAGGGGCTAGAGCCTCCATTTTTGCACTCAGGTCTAAGTCTCATGGCCCTCTATCAGAATCCAGAGTTTTGGGAAGATTGGAGAAACTTAATTTTTCGCCCAAAAAAAAAAACGTAAGGGGTACCACTGTCGTTTTTTTTTCGGGCCGAATTTTTGAGTTTCGATATCTCAGCTCTGGAAGGGGCTAGAGCCTCCATTTTTGCACTCAGGTCTAAGTCTCATGGCCCTCTATCAGAATCCAGAGTTTTGGGAAGATTGGAGAAACTTAATTTTTCGCCCCAAAAAAAAAAAACGTAAGGGGTACCACTGTCGTTTTTTTTTTCGGGCCGAATTTTTGAGTTTCGATATCTCAGCTCTGGAAGGGGCTAGAGCCTCCATTTTTGCACTCAGGTCTAAGTCTCATGGCCCTCTATCAGAATCCAGAGTTTTTGGGAAGATTGGAGAAACTTAATTTTTCGCCCAAAAAAAAAAAAAACGTAAGGGGTACCACTGTCGTTTTTTTTTCGGGCCCAATTTTTGAGTTTCGATATCTCAGCTCTGGAAGGGGCTAGAGCCTCCATTTTTGCACTCAGGTCTAAGTCTCATGGCCCTCTATCAGAATCCAGAGTTTTGGGAAGATTGGAAAAACTTAATTTTTCGCCCCAAAAAAAAAAAACGTAAGGGGTACCACTGTCGTTTTTTTTTCGGGCCCAATTTTTGAGTTTCGATATCTCAGCTCTGGAAGGGGCTAGAGCCTCCATTTTTGCACTCAGGTCTAAGTCTCATGGCCCTCTATCAGAATCCAGAGTTTTGGGAAGATTGGAGAAACGTGATTTTTCGCCCAAAAAAAAAAAACGAAAGGGGTACAACTGTGGTTTTTTTTCGGGCCGAATTTTTGAGTTTCGATATCTCAGCTCTGGAAGGGGCTAGAGCCTCCATTTTTGCACTCAGGTCTAAGTCTCATGGCCCTCTATCAGAATCCAGAGTTTTGGGAAGATTGGAGAAACTTAATTTTTCGCCCAAAAAAAAAAAACGTAAGGGGTACCACTGTCGTTTTTTTTTCGGGCCGAATTTTTGAGTTTCGATATCTCAGCTCTGGAAGGGGCTAGAGCCTCCATTTTTGCACTCAGGTCTAAGTCTCATGGCCCTCTATCAGAATCCAGAGTTTTGGGAAGATTGGAGAAACTTAATTTTTCGCCCCCCAAAAAAAAAACGTAAGGGGTACCACTGTCGTTTTTTTTTTTCGGGCCGAATTTTTGAGTTTCGATATCTCAGCTCTGGAAGGGGCTAGAGCCTCCATTTTTGCACTCAGGTCTAAGTCTCATGGCCCTCTATCAGAATCCAGAGTTTTGGGAAGATTGGAGAAACTTAATTTTTCGCCCAAAAAAAAAAAAAACGTAAGGGGTACCACTGTCGTTTTTTTTTCGGGCCCAATTTTTGAGTTTCGATATCTCAGCTCTGGAAGGGGCTAAAGCCTCCATTTTTGCACTCAGGTCTAAGTCTCATGGCCCTCTATCAGAATCCAGAGTTTTGGGAAGATTGGAGAAACTTAATTTTTCGCCCAAAAAAAAAAAAAAACATAAGGGGTACCACTGTCGTTTTTTTTTTCGGGCCCAATTTTTGAGTTTCGATATCTCAGCTCTGGAAGGGGCTAGAGCCTCCATTTTTGCACTCAGGTCTAAGTCTCATGGCCCTCTATCAGAATCCAGAGTTTTGGGAAGATTGGAGAAACTTAATTTTTCGCCCAAAAAAAAAAAAACGTAAGGGGTACCACTGTCGTTTTTTTTTCGGGCCCAATTTTTGAGTTTCGATATCTCAGCTCTGGAAGGGGCTAGAGCCTCCATTTTTGCACTCAGGTCTAAGTCTCATGGCCCTCTATCAGAATCCAGAGTTTTGGGAAGATTGGAAAAACTTAATTTTTCGCCCAAAAAGAAAAAAAAACATAAGGGGTACCACTGTCGTTTTTTTTTTCGGGCCCAATTTTTGAGTTTCGATATCTCAGCTCTGGAAGGGGCTAGAGCCTCCATTTTTGCACTCAGGTCTAAGTCTCATGGCCCTCTATCAGAATCCAGAGTTTTGGGAAGATTGGAGAAACGTAGATTTTCGCCCAAAAAAAAAAACGAAAGGGGTACCACTGTGTTTTTTTTTCGGGCCGAATTTTTGAGTTTCGATATCTCAGCTCTGGAAGGGGCTAGAGCCTCCATTTTTGCACTCAGGTCTAAGTCTCATGGCCCTCTATCAGAATCCAGAGTTTTGGGAAGATTGGAGAAACTTAATTTTTCGCCCAAAAAAAAAAAACGTAAGGGGTACCACTGTCGTTTTTTTTTCGGGCCGAATTTTTGAGTTTCGATATCTCAGCTCTGGAAGGGGCTAGAGCCTCCATTTTTGCACTCAGGTCTAAGTCTCATGGCCCTCTATCAGAATCCAGAGTTTTGGGAAGATTGGAGAAACTTAATTTTTCGCCCAAAAAAAAAAAAACGTAAGGGGTACCACTGTCGTTTTTTTTTTGGGCCCAATTTTTGAGTTTCGATATCTCAGCTCTGGAAGGGGCTAAAGCCTCCATTTTTGCACTCAGGTCTAAGTCTCATGGCCCTCTATCAGAATCCAGAGTTTTGGGAAGATTGGAGAAACTTAATTTTTCGCCCAAAAAAAAAAAAAACGTAAGGGGTATCATTGTCGTTTTTTTTTCGGGCCCAATTTTTGAGTTTCGATATCTCAGCTCTGGAAGGGGCTGGAGCCTCCATTTTTGCACTCAGGTCTAAGTCTCATGGCCCTCTATCAGAATCCAGAGTTTTGGGAAGATTGGAAAAACTTAATTTTTCGCCCAAAAAAAAAAAACGTAAGGGGTACCACTGTCGTTTTTTTTTCGGGCCCAAATTTTGAGATTCGATATGTCAGCTCTGGAAGGGGCTAGAGCCTCCATTTTTGCACTCAGGTCTAAGTCTCATGGCCCTCTATCAGAATCCAGAGTTTTAGGAAGATTGGAAAAACTTAATTTTTCGCCCAAAAAAAAAAAAAACATAAGGGGTACCACTGTCATTTTTTTTTCGGGCCCAATTTTTGAGTTTCGATATCTCAGCTCTGGAAGGGGCTAGAGCCTCCATTTTTGCACTCAGGTCTAAGTCTCATGGCCCTCTATCAGAATCCAGAGTTTTGGGAAGATTGGAGAAACGTAATTTTTCGCCCAAAAAAAAAAACGAAAGGGGTACCACTGTGTTTTTTTTCGGGCCGAATTTTTGAGTTTCGATATCTCAGCTCTGGAAGGGGCTAGAGCCTCCATTTTTGCACTCAGGTCTAAGTCTCATGGCCCTCTATCAGAATCCAGAGTTTTGGGAAGATTGGAGAAACTTAATTTTTCGCCCAAAAAAAAAAAAAACGTAAGGGGTACGTACCACTGTCGTTTTTTTTTCGGGCCCAATTTTTGAGTTTCGATATCTCAGCTCTGGAAGGGGCTAGAGCCTCCATTTTTGCACTCAGGTCTAAGTCTCATGGCCCTCTATCAGAATCCAGAGTTTTGGGAAGATTGGAGAAACTTAATTTTTCGCCCAAAAAAAAAAAACGTAAGGGGTACCACTGTCGTTTTTTTTTTCGGGCCCAATTTTTGAGTTTCGATATCTCAGCTCTGGAAGGGGCTAGAGCCTCCATTTTTGCACTCAGGTCTAAGTCTCATGGCCCTCTATCAGAATCCAGAGTTTTGGGAAGATTGGAGAAACTTAATTTTTCGCCCAAAAAAAAAAAAAACGTAAGGGGTACCACTGTCGTTTTTTTTCGGGCCGAATTTTTGAGTTTCGATATCTCAGCTCTGGAAGGGGCTAGAGCCTCCATTTTTGCACTCAGGTCTAAGTCTCATGGCCCTCTATCAGAATCCAGAGTTTTGGGAAGATTGGAGAAACTTAATTTTTCGCCAAAAAAAACTGTCGTTTTTTTTTCGGGCCCAATATTTGAGTTTCGATATCTCAGCTCTGGAAGGGGCTAGAGCCTCCATTTTTGCACTCAGGTCTAAGTCTCATGGCCCTCTATCAGAATCCAGAGTTTTGGGAAGATTGGAGAAACTTAATTTTTCGCCCAAAAAAAAAAAAACGTAAGGGGTACCACTGTCGTTTTTTTTTCGGGCCCAATTTTTGAGTTTCGATATCTCAGCTCTGGAAGGGGCTAGAGCCTCCATTTTTGCACTCAGGTCTAAGTCTCATGGCCCTCTATCAGAATCCAGAGTTTTGGGAAGATTGGAGAAACTTAATTTTTCGCCCAAAAAAAAAAAAAAACATAAGGGGTACCACTGTCGTTTTTTTTTTCGGGCCCAATTTTTGAGTTTCGATATCTCAGCTCTGGAAGGGGCTAGAGCCTCCATTTTTGCACTCAGGTCTAAGTCTCATGGCCCTCTATCAGAATCCAGAGTTTTGGGAAGATTGGAGAAACTTAATTTTTCGCCCAAAAAAAAAAACGTAAGGGGTACCACTGTCGTTTTTTTTTCGGGCCGAATTTTTGAGTTTCGATATCTCAGCTCTGGAAGGGGCTAGAGCCTCCATTTTTGCACTCAGGTCTAAGTCTCATGGCCCTCTATCAGAATCCAGAGTTTTGGGAAGATTGGAGAAACTTAATTTTTCGCCCCAAAAAAAAAAAACGTAAGGGGTACCACTGTCGTTTTTTTTTTCGGGCCGAATTTTTGAGTTTCGATATCTCAGCTCTGGAAGGGGCTAGAGCCTCCATTTTTGCACTCAGGTCTAAGTCTCATGGCCCTCTATCAGAATCCAGAGTTTTTGGGAAGATTGGAGAAACTTAATTTTTCGCCCAAAAAAAAAAAAAACGTAAGGGGTACCACTGTCGTTTTTTTTTCGGGCCCAATTTTTGAGTTTCGATATCTCAGCTCTGGAAGGGGCTAGAGCCTCCATTTTTGCACTCAGGTCTAAGTCTCATGGCCCTCTATCAGAATCCAGAGTTTTGGGAAGATTGGAAAAACTTAATTTTTCGCCCAAAAAAAAAAAAACGTAAGGGGTACCACTGTCGTTTTTTTTTCGGGCCCAATTTTTGAGTTTCGATATCTCAGCTCTGGAAGGGGCTAGAGCCTCCATTTTTGCACTCAGGTCTAAGTCTCATGGCCCTCTATCAGAATCCAGAGTTTTGGGAAGATTGGAGAAACGTGATTTTTCGCCCAAAAAAAAAAAAACGAAAGGGGTACAACTGTGGTTTTTTTTCGGGCCGAATTTTTGAGTTTCGATATCTCAGCTCTGGAAGGGGCTAGAGCCTCCATTTTTGCACTCAGGTCTAAGTCTCATGGCCCTCTATCAGAATCCAGAGTTTTGGGAAGATTGGAGAAACTTAATTTTTCGCCCAAAAAAAAAAAACGTAAGGGGTACCACTGTCGTTTTTTTTTCGGGCCGAATTTTTGAGTTTCGATATCTCAGCTCTGGAAGGGGCTAGAGCCTCCATTTTTGCACTCAGGTCTAAGTCTCATGGCCCTCTATCAGAATCCAGAGTTTTGGGAAGATTGGAGAAACTTAATTTTTCGCCCCCCAAAAAAAAAACGTAAGGGGTACCACTGTCGTTTTTTTTTTTCGGGCCGAATTTTTGAGTTTCGATATCTCAGCTCTGGAAGGGGCTAGAGCCTCCATTTTTGCACTCAGGTCTAAGTCTCATGGCCCTCTATCAGAATCCAGAGTTTTGGGAAGATTGGAGAAACTTAATTTTTCGCCCAAAAAAAAAAAAAACGTAAGGGGTACCACTGTCGTTTTTTTTTCGGGCCCAATTTTTGAGTTTCGATATCTCAGCTCTGGAAGGGGCTAAAGCCTCCATTTTTGCACTCAGGTCTAAGTCTCATGGCCCTCTATCAGAATCCAGAGTTTTGGGAAGATTGGAGAAACTTAATTTTTCGCCCAAAAAAAAAAAAAAACATAAGGGGTACCACTGTCGTTTTTTTTTTCGGGCCCAATTTTTGAGTTTCGATATCTCAGCTCTGGAAGGGGCTAGAGCCTCCATTTTTGCACTCAGGTCTAAGTCTCATGGCCCTCTATCAGAATCCAGAGTTTTGGGAAGATTGGAGAAACTTAATTTTTCGCCCAAAAAAAAAAAAACGTAAGGGGTACCACTGTCGTTTTTTTTTCGGGCCCAATTTTTGAGTTTCGATATCTCAGCTCTGGAAGGGGCTAGAGCCTCCATTTTTGCACTCAGGTCTAAGTCTCATGGCCCTCTATCAGAATCCAGAGTTTTGGGAAGATTGGAAAAACTTAATTTTTCGCCCAAAAAGAAAAAAAAACATAAGGGGTACCACTGTCGTTTTTTTTTTCGGGCCCAATTTTTGAGTTTCGATATCTCAGCTCTGGAAGGGGCTAGAGCCTCCATTTTTGCACTCAGGTCTAAGTCTCATGGCCCTCTATCAGAATCCAGAGTTTTGGGAAGATTGGAGAAACGTAGATTTTCGCCCAAAAAAAAAAACGAAAGGGGTACCACTGTGTTTTTTTTTCGGGCCGAATTTTTGAGTTTCGATATCTCAGCTCTGGAAGGGGCTAGAGCCTCCATTTTTGCACTCAGGTCTAAGTCTCATGGCCCTCTATCAGAATCCAGAGTTTTGGGAAGATTGGAGAAACTTAATTTTTCGCCCAAAAAAAAAAAACGTAAGGGGTACCACTGTCGTTTTTTTTTCGGGCCGAATTTTTGAGTTTCGATATCTCAGCTCTGGAAGGGGCTAGAGCCTCCATTTTTGCACTCAGGTCTAAGTCTCATGGCCCTCTATCAGAATCCAGAGTTTTGGGAAGATTGGAGAAACTTAATTTTTCGCCCAAAAAAAAAAAAACGTAAGGGGTACCACTGTCGTTTTTTTTTTGGGCCCAATTTTTGAGTTTCGATATCTCAGCTCTGGAAGGGGCTAAAGCCTCCATTTTTGCACTCAGGTCTAAGTCTCATGGCCCTCTATCAGAATCCAGAGTTTTGGGAAGATTGGAGAAACTTAATTTTTCGCCCAAAAAAAAAAAAAACGTAAGGGGTATCATTGTCGTTTTTTTTTCGGGCCCAATTTTTGAGTTTCGATATCTCAGCTCTGGAAGGGGCTGGAGCCTCCATTTTTGCACTCAGGTCTAAGTCTCATGGCCCTCTATCAGAATCCAGAGTTTTGGGAAGATTGGAAAAACTTAATTTTTCGCCCAAAAAAAAAAAACGTAAGGGGTACCACTGTCGTTTTTTTTTCGGGCCCAAATTTTGAGATTCGATATGTCAGCTCTGGAAGGGGCTAGAGCCTCCATTTTTGCACTCAGGTCTAAGTCTCATGGCCCTCTATCAGAATCCAGAGTTTTAGGAAGATTGGAAAAACTTAATTTTTCGCCCAAAAAAAAAAAAAACATAAGGGGTACCACTGTCATTTTTTTTTCGGGCCCAATTTTTGAGTTTCGATATCTCAGCTCTGGAAGGGGCTAGAGCCTCCATTTTTGCACTCAGGTCTAAGTCTCATGGCCCTCTATCAGAATCCAGAGTTTTGGGAAGATTGGAGAAACGTAATTTTTCGCCCAAAAAAAAAAACGAAAGGGGTACCACTGTGTTTTTTTTCGGGCCGAATTTTTGAGTTTCGATATCTCAGCTCTGGAAGGGGCTAGAGCCTCCATTTTTGCACTCAGGTCTAAGTCTCATGGCCCTCTATCAGAATCCAGAGTTTTGGGAAGATTGGAGAAACTTAATTTTTCGCCCAAAAAAAAAAAAAACGTAAGGGGTACGTACCACTGTCGTTTTTTTTTCGGGCCCAATTTTTGAGTTTCGATATCTCAGCTCTGGAAGGGGCTAGAGCCTCCATTTTTGCACTCAGGTCTAAGTCTCATGGCCCTCTATCAGAATCCAGAGTTTTGGGAAGATTGGAGAAACTTAATTTTTCGCCCAAAAAAAAAAAACGTAAGGGGTACCACTGTCGTTTTTTTTTTCGGGCCCAATTTTTGAGTTTCGATATCTCAGCTCTGGAAGGGGCTAGAGCCTCCATTTTTGCACTCAGGTCTAAGTCTCATGGCCCTCTATCAGAATCCAGAGTTTTGGGAAGATTGGAGAAACTTAATTTTTCGCCCAAAAAAAAAAAAAAACGTAAGGGGTACCACTGTCGTTTTTTTTCGGGCCGAATTTTTGAGTTTCGATATCTCAGCTCTGGAAGGGGCTAGAGCCTCCATTTTTGCACTCAGGTCTAAGTCTCATGGCCCTCTATCAGAATCCAGAGTTTTGGGAAGATTGGAGAAACTTAATTTTTCGCCCAAAAAAAACTGTCGTTTTTTTTTCGGGCCCAATATTTGAGTTTCGATATCTCAGCTCTGGAAGGGGCTAGAGCCTCCATTTTTGCACTCAGGTCTAAGTCTCATGGCCCTCTATCAGAATCCAGAGTTTTGGGAAGATTGGAGAAACTTAATTTTTCGCCCAAAAAAAAAAAAACGTAAGGGGTACCACTGTCGTTTTTTTTTCGGGCCCAATTTTTGAGTTTCGATATCTCAGCTCTGGAAGGGGCTAGAGCCTCCATTTTTGCACTCAGGTCTAAGTCTCATGGCCCTCTATCAGAATCCAGAGTTTTGGGAAGATTGGAGAAACTTAATTTTTCGCCCAAAAAAAAAAAAAAACATAAGGGGTACCACTGTCGTTTTTTTTTTCGGGCCCAATTTTTGAGTTTCGATATCTCAGCTCTGGAAGGGGCTAGAGCCTCCATTTTTGCACTCAGGTCTAAGTCTCATGGCCCTCTATCAGAATCCAGAGTTTTGGGAAGATTGGAGAAACTTAATTTTTCGCCCAAAAAAAAAAAAACGTAAGGGGTACCACTGTCGTTTTTTTTTCGGGCCCAATTTTTGAGTTTCGATATCTCAGCTCTGGAAGGGGCTAGAGCCTCCATTTTTGCACTCAGGTCTAAGTCTCATGGCCCTCTATCAGAATCCAGAGTTTTGGGAAGATTGGAAAAACTTAATTTTTCGCCCAAAAAGAAAAAAAAACATAAGGGGTACCACTGTCGTTTTTTTTTTCGGGCCCAATTTTTGAGTTTCGATATCTCAGCTCTGGAAGGGGCTAGAGCCTCCATTTTTGCACTCAGGTCTAAGTCTCATGGCCCTCTATCAGAATCCAGAGTTTTGGGAAGATTGGAGAAACGTAGATTTTCGCCCAAAAAAAAAAACGAAAGGGGTACCACTGTGTTTTTTTTTCGGGCCGAATTTTTGAGTTTCGATATCTCAGCTCTGGAAGGGGCTAGAGCCTCCATTTTTGCACTCAGGTCTAAGTCTCATGGCCCTCTATCAGAATCCAGAGTTTTGGGAAGATTGGAGAAACTTAATTTTTCGCCCAAAAAAAAAAAACGTAAGGGGTACCACTGTCGTTTTTTTTTCGGGCCGAATTTTTGAGTTTCGATATCTCAGCTCTGGAAGGGGCTAGAGCCTCCATTTTTGCACTCAGGTCTAAGTCTCATGGCCCTCTATCAGAATCCAGAGTTTTGGGAAGATTGGAGAAACTTAATTTTTCGCCCAAAAAAAAAAAAACGTAAGGGGTACCACTGTCGTTTTTTTTTTGGGCCCAATTTTTGAGTTTCGATATCTCAGCTCTGGAAGGGGCTAAAGCCTCCATTTTTGCACTCAGGTCTAAGTCTCATGGCCCTCTATCAGAATCCAGAGTTTTGGGAAGATTGGAGAAACTTAATTTTTCGCCCAAAAAAAAAAAAAACGTAAGGGGTATCATTGTCGTTTTTTTTTCGGGCCCAATTTTTGAGTTTCGATATCTCAGCTCTGGAAGGGGCTGGAGCCTCCATTTTTGCACTCAGGTCTAAGTCTCATGGCCCTCTATCAGAATCCAGAGTTTTGGGAAGATTGGAAAAACTTAATTTTTCGCCCAAAAAAAAAAAACGTAAGGGGTACCACTGTCGTTTTTTTTTCGGGCCCAAATTTTGAGTTTCGATATGTCAGCTCTGGAAGGGGCTAGAGCCTCCATTTTTGCACTCAGGTCTAAGTCTCATGGCCCTCTATCAGAATCCAGAGTTTTGGGAAGATTGGAAAAACTTAATTTTTCGCCCAAAAAGAAAAAAAAACATAAGGGGTACCACTGTCGTTTTTTTTTCGGGCCCAATTTTTGAGTTTCGATATCTCAGCTCTGGAAGGGGCTAGAGCCTCCATTTTTGCACTCAGGTCTAAGTCTCATGGCCCTCTATCAGAATCCAGAGTTTTGGGAAGATTGGAGAAACGTAATTTTTCGCCCAAAAAAAAAAACGAAAGGGGTACCACTGTGTTTTTTTTTCGGGCCGAATTTTTGAGTTTCGATATCCCAGCTCTGGAAGGGGCTAGAGCCTCCATTTTTGCACTCAGGTCTAAGTCTCATGGCCCTCTATCAGAATCCAGAGTTTTGGGAAGATTGGAGAAACTTAATTTTTCGCCCAAAAAAAAAAACGTAAGGGGTACCACTGTCGTTTTTTTTTCGGGCCGAATTTTTGAGTTTCGATATCTCAGCTCTGGAAGGGGCTAGAGCCTCCATTTTTGCACTCAGGTCTAAGTCTCATGGCCCTCTATCAGAATCCAGAGTTTTGGGAAGATTGGAGAAACTTAATTTTTCGCCCCAAAAAAAAAAAACGTAAGGGGTACCACTGTCGTTTTTTTTTTCGGGCCGAATTTTTGAGTTTCGATATCTCAGCTCTGGAAGGGGCTAGAGCCTCCATTTTTGCACTCAGGTCTAAGTCTCATGGCCCTCTATCAGAATCCAGAGTTTTTGGGAAGATTGGAGAAACTTAATTTTTCGCCCAAAAAAAAAAAAAACGTAAGGGGTACCACTGTCGTTTTTTTTTCGGGCCCAATTTTTGAGTTTCGATATCTCAGCTCTGGAAGGGGCTAGAGCCTCCATTTTTGCACTCAGGTCTAAGTCTCATGGCCCTCTATCAGAATCCAGAGTTTTGGGAAGATTGGAAAAACTTAATTTTTCGCCCAAAAAAAAAAAAACGTAAGGGGTACCACTGTCGTTTTTTTTTCGGGCCCAATTTTTGAGTTTCGATATCTCAGCTCTGGAAGGGGCTAGAGCCTCCATTTTTGCACTCAGGTCTAAGTCTCATGGCCCTCTATCAGAATCCAGAGTTTTGGGAAGATTGGAGAAACGTGATTTTTCGCCCAAAAAAAAAAAAACGAAAGGGGTACAACTGTGGTTTTTTTTCGGGCCGAATTTTTGAGTTTCGATATCTCAGCTCTGGAAGGGGCTAGAGCCTCCATTTTTGCACTCAGGTCTAAGTCTCATGGCCCTCTATCAGAATCCAGAGTTTTGGGAAGATTGGAGAAACTTAATTTTTCGCCCAAAAAAAAAAAACGTAAGGGGTACCACTGTCGTTTTTTTTTCGGGCCGAATTTTTGAGTTTCGATATCTCAGCTCTGGAAGGGGCTAGAGCCTCCATTTTTGCACTCAGGTCTAAGTCTCATGGCCCTCTATCAGAATCCAGAGTTTTGGGAAGATTGGAGAAACTTAATTTTTCGCCCCCCAAAAAAAAAACGTAAGGGGTACCACTGTCGTTTTTTTTTCGGGCCGAATTTTTGAGTTTCGATATCTCAGCTCTGGAAGGGGCTAGAGCCTCCATTTTTGCACTCAGGTCTAAGTCTCATGGCCCTCTATCAGAATCCAGAGTTTTGGGAAGATTGGAGAAACTTAATTTTTCGCCCAAAAAAAAAAAACGTAAGGGGTACCACTGTCGTTTTTTTTTTCGGGCCCAATTTTTGAGTTTCGATATCTCAGCTCTGGAAGGGGCTAGAGCCTCCATTTTTGCACTCAGGTCTAAGTCTCATGGCCCTCTATCAGAATCCAGAGTTTTGGGAAGATTGGAGAAACTTAATTTTTCGCCCAAAAAAAAAAAAACGTAAGGGGTACCACTGTCGTTTTTTTTTCGGGCCCAATTTTTGAGTTTCGATATCTCAGCTCTGGAAGGGGCTAGAGCCTCCATTTTTGCACTCAGGTCTAAGTCTCATGGCCCTCTATCAGAATCCAGAGTTTTGGGAAGATTGGAAAAACTTAATTTTTCGCCCAAAAAGAAAAAAAAACATAAGGGGTACCACTGTCGTTTTTTTTTTCGGGCCCAATTTTTGAGTTTCGATATCTCAGCTCTGGAAGGGGCTAGAGCCTCCATTTTTGCACTCAGGTCTAAGTCTCATGGCCCTCTATCAGAATCCAGAGTTTTGGGAAGATTGGAGAAACGTAGATTTTCGCCCAAAAAAAAAAACGAAAGGGGTACCACTGTGTTTTTTTTTCGGGCCGAATTTTTGAGTTTCGATATCTCAGCTCTGGAAGGGGCTAGAGCCTCCATTTTTGCACTCAGGTCTAAGTCTCATGGCCCTCTATCAGAATCCAGAGTTTTGGGAAGATTGGAGAAACTTAATTTTTCGCCCAAAAAAAAAAAACGTAAGGGGTACCACTGTCGTTTTTTTTTCGGGCCGAATTTTTGAGTTTCGATATCTCAGCTCTGGAAGGGGCTAGAGCCTCCATTTTTGCACTCAGGTCTAAGTCTCATGGCCCTCTATCAGAATCCAGAGTTTTGGGAAGATTGGAGAAACTTAATTTTTCGCCCAAAAAAAAAAAAACGTAAGGGGTACCACTGTCGTTTTTTTTTTGGGCCCAATTTTTGAGTTTCGATATCTCAGCTCTGGAAGGGGCTAAAGCCTCCATTTTTGCACTCAGGTCTAAGTCTCATGGCCCTCTATCAGAATCCAGAGTTTTGGGAAGATTGGAGAAACTTAATTTTTCGCCCAAAAAAAAAAAAAACGTAAGGGGTATCATTGTCGTTTTTTTTTCGGGCCCAATTTTTGAGTTTCGATATCTCAGCTCTGGAAGGGGCTGGAGCCTCCATTTTTGCACTCAGGTCTAAGTCTCATGGCCCTCTATCAGAATCCAGAGTTTTGGGAAGATTGGAAAAACTTAATTTTTCGCCCAAAAAAAAAAAACGTAAGGGGTACCACTGTCGTTTTTTTTTCGGGCCCAAATTTTGAGTTTCGATATGTCAGCTCTGGAAGGGGCTAGAGCCTCCATTTTTGCACTCAGGTCTAAGTCTCATGGCCCTCTATCAGAATCCAGAGTTTTGGGAAGATTGGAAAAACTTAATTTTTCGCCCAAAAAGAAAAAAAAACATAAGGGGTACCACTGTCGTTTTTTTTTCGGGCCCAATTTTTGAGTTTCGATATCTCAGCTCTGGAAGGGGCTAGAGCCTCCATTTTTGCACTCAGGTCTAAGTCTCATGGCCCTCTATCAGAATCCAGAGTTTTGGGAAGATTGGAGAAACGTAATTTTTCGCCCAAAAAAAAAAACGAAAGGGGTACCACTGTGTTTTTTTTTCGGGCCGAATTTTTGAGTTTCGATATCCCAGCTCTGGAAGGGGCTAGAGCCTCCATTTTTGCACTCAGGTCTAAGTCTCATGGCCCTCTATCAGAATCCAGAGTTTTGGGAAGATTGGAGAAACTTAATTTTTCGCCCAAAAAAAAAAACGTAAGGGGTACCACTGTCGTTTTTTTTTCGGGCCGAATTTTTGAGTTTCGATATCTCAGCTCTGGAAGGGGCTAGAGCCTCCATTTTTGCACTCAGGTCTAAGTCTCATGGCCCTCTATCAGAATCCAGAGTTTTGGGAAGATTGGAGAAACTTAATTTTTCGCCCCAAAAAAAAAAAACGTAAGGGGTACCACTGTCGTTTTTTTTTTCGGGCCGAATTTTTGAGTTTCGATATCTCAGCTCTGGAAGGGGCTAGAGCCTCCATTTTTGCACTCAGGTCTAAGTCTCATGGCCCTCTATCAGAATCCAGAGTTTTTGGGAAGATTGGAGAAACTTAATTTTTCGCCCAAAAAAAAAAAAAACGTAAGGGGTACCACTGTCGTTTTTTTTTCGGGCCCAATTTTTGAGTTTCGATATCTCAGCTCTGGAAGGGGCTAGAGCCTCCATTTTTGCACTCAGGTCTAAGTCTCATGGCCCTCTATCAGAATCCAGAGTTTTGGGAAGATTGGAAAAACTTAATTTTTCGCCCAAAAAAAAAAAAACGTAAGGGGTACCACTGTCGTTTTTTTTTCGGGCCCAATTTTTGAGTTTCGATATCTCAGCTCTGGAAGGGGCTAGAGCCTCCATTTTTGCACTCAGGTCTAAGTCTCATGGCCCTCTATCAGAATCCAGAGTTTTGGGAAGATTGGAGAAACGTGATTTTTCGCCCAAAAAAAAAAAAACGAAAGGGGTACAACTGTGGTTTTTTTTCGGGCCGAATTTTTGAGTTTCGATATCTCAGCTCTGGAAGGGGCTAGAGCCTCCATTTTTGCACTCAGGTCTAAGTCTCATGGCCCTCTATCAGAATCCAGAGTTTTGGGAAGATTGGAGAAACTTAATTTTTCGCCCAAAAAAAAAAAACGTAAGGGGTACCACTGTCGTTTTTTTTTCGGGCCGAATTTTTGAGTTTCGATATCTCAGCTCTGGAAGGGGCTAGAGCCTCCATTTTTGCACTCAGGTCTAAGTCTCATGGCCCTCTATCAGAATCCAGAGTTTTGGGAAGATTGGAGAAACTTAATTTTTCGCCCCCCAAAAAAAAAACGTAAGGGGTACCACTGTCGTTTTTTTTTTTCGGGCCGAATTTTTGAGTTTCGATATCTCAGCTCTGGAAGGGGCTAGAGCCTCCATTTTTGCACTCAGGTCTAAGTCTCATGGCCCTCTATCAGAATCCAGAGTTTTGGGAAGATTGGAGAAACTTAATTTTTCGCCCAAAAAAAAAAAAAACGTAAGGGGTACCACTGTCGTTTTTTTTTCGGGCCCAATTTTTGAGTTTCGATATCTCAGCTCTGGAAGGGGCTAAAGCCTCCATTTTTGCACTCAGGTCTAAGTCTCATGGCCCTCTATCAGAATCCAGAGTTTTGGGAAGATTGGAAAAACTTAATTTTTCGCCCAAAAAAAAAAAACGTAAGGGGTACCACTGTCGTTTTTTTTTCGGGCCCAATTTTTGAGTTTCGATATCTCAGCTCTGGAAGGGGCTAGAGCCTCCATTTTTGCACTCAGGTCTAAGTCTCATGGCCCTCTATCAGAATCCAGAGTTTTGGGAAGATTGGAGAAACGTAATTTTTCGCCCAAAAAAAAAAAACGTAAGGGGTACCACTGTCGTTTTTTTTTCGGGCCGAATTTTTGAGTTTCGATATCTCAGCTCTGGAAGGGGCTAGAGCCTCCATTTTTGCACTCAGGTCTAAGTCTCATGGCCCTCTATCAGAATCCAGAGTTTTGGGAAGATTGGAGAAACTTAATTTTTCGCCCCCCAAAAAAAAAACGTAAGGGGTACCACTGTCGTTTTTTTTTTCGGGCCGAATTTTTGAGTTTCGATATCTCAGCTCTGGAAGGGGCTAGAGCCTCCATTTTTGCACTCAGGTCTAAGTCTCATGGCCCTCTATCAGAATCCAGAGTTTTGGGAAGATTGGAGAAACTTAATTTTTCGCCCAAAAAAAAAAAAAACGTAAGGGGTACCACTGTCGTTTTTTTTTCGGGCCCAATTTTTGAGTTTCGATATCTCAGCTCTGGAAGGGGCTAGAGCCTCCATTTTTGCACTCAGGTCTAAGTCTCATGGCCCTCTATCAGAATCCAGAGTTTTGGGAAGATTGGAGAAACTTAATTTTTCGCCCAAAAAGAAAAAAAAAACATAAGGGGTACCACTGTCGTTTTTTTTTCGGGCCCAATTTTTGAGTTTCGATATCTCAGCTCTGGAAGGGGCTAGAGCCTCCATTTTTGCACTCAGGTCTAAGTCTCATGGCCCTCTATCAGAATCCAGAGTTTTGGGAAGATTGGAGAAACGTAATTTTTCGCCCAAAAAAAAAAAACGAAAGGGGTACCACTGTGTTTTTTTTTTCGGGCCGAATTTTTGAGTTTCGATATCTCAGCTCTGGAAGGGGCTAGAGCCTCCATTTTTGCACTCAGGTCTAAGTCTCATGGCCCTCTATCAGAATCCAGAGTTTTGGGAAGATTGGAGAAACTTAATTTTTCGCCCAAAAAAAAAAAAACGTAAGGGGTACCACTGTCGGTTTTTTTTCGGGCCCAATTTTTGAGTTTCGATATCTCAGCTCTGGAAGGGGCTAGAGCCTCCATTTTTGCACTCAGGTCTAAGTCTCATGGCCCACTATCAAAATCCAGAGTTTTGGGAAGATTGGAGAAACTTAATTTTTCGCCCAAAAAAAAAAACGTAAGGGGTACCACTGTCGTTTTTTTTTTTCGGGCCGAATTTTTGAGTTTCGATATCTCAGCTCTGGAAGGGGTTAGAGCCTCCATTTTTGCACTCAGGTCTAAGTCTCATGGCGCTCTATCAGAATCCAGAGTTTTGGGAAGATTGGAGAAACTTAATTTTTCGCCCAAAAAAAAAAAACGTAAGGGGTACCACTGTCGTTTTTTTTTTCGGGCCCAATTTTTTAGTTTCGATATCTCAGCTCTGGAAGGGGCTAGAGCCTCAATTTTTGCACTCAGGTCTAAGTCTCATGGCCCTCTATCAGAATCCAGAGTTTTAGGAAGATTGGAAAAACTTAATTTTTCGCCCAAAAAAAAAAAAACATAAGGGGTACCACTGTCATTTTTTTTTCGGGCCCAATTTTTGAGTTTCGATATCTCAGCTCTGGAAGGGGCTAGAGCCTCCATTTTTGCACTCAGGTCTAAGTCTCATGGCCCTCTATCAGAATCCAGAGTTTTGGGAAGATTGGAGAAACGTAATTTTTCGCCCAAAAAAAAAAACGAAAGGGGTACCACTGTGTTTTTTTTCGGGCCGAATTTTTGAGTTTCGATATCTCAGCTCTGGAAGGGGCTAGAGCCTCCATTTTTGCACTCAGGTCTAAGTCTCATGGCCCTCTATCAGAATCCAGAGTTTTGGGAAGATTGGAGAAACTTAATTTTTCGCCCAAAAAAAAAAAAAACGTAAGGGGTACGTACCACTGTCGTTTTTTTTTCGGGCCCAATTTTTGAGTTTCGATATCTCAGCTCTGGAAGGGGCTAGAGCCTCCATTTTTGCACTCAGGTCTAAGTCTCATGGCCCTCTATCAGAATCCAGAGTTTTGGGAAGATTGGAGAAACTTAATTTTTCGCCCAAAAAAAAAAAACGTAAGGGGTACCACTGTCGTTTTTTTTTTCGGGCCCAATTTTTGAGTTTCGATATCTCAGCTCTGGAAGGGGCTAGAGCCTCCATTTTTGCACTCAGGTCTAAGTCTCGTGGCCCTCTATCAGAATCCAGAGTTTTGGGAAGATTGGAGAAACTTAATTTTTCGCCCCAAAAAAAAAAAACGTAAGGGGTACCACTGTCGTTTTTTTTTTCGGGCCCAATTTTTGAGTTTCGATATCTCAGCTCTGGAAGGGGCTAGAGCCTCCATTTTTGCACTCAGGTCTAAGTCTCATGGCACTCTATCAGAATCCAGAGTTTTGGGAAGATTGGAGAAACTTAATTTTTCGCCCCAAAAAAAAAAACGTAAGGGGTACCACTGTCGTTTTTTTTTCGGGCCGAATTTTTGAGTTTCGATATCTCAGCTCTGGAAGGGGCTAGAGCCTCCATTTTTGCACTCAGGTCTAAGTCTCATGGCCCTCTATCAGAATCCAGAGTTTTGGGAAGATTGGAGAAACTTAATTTTTCGCCCAAAAAAAAAAAACGTAAGGGGTACCACTGTCGTTTTTTTTTCGGGCCGAATTTTTGAGTTTCGATATCTCAGCTCTGGAAGGGGCTAGAGCCTCCATTTTTGCACTCAGGTCTAAGTCTCATGGCCCTCTATCAGAATCCTTTTTTTTTTTGAAGATTGGAAAAACTTAATTTTTCGCCCAAAAAAAAAAAAAAACGTAAGGGGTACCACTGTCGTTTTTTTTTCGGGCCCAATTTTTGAGTTTCGATATCTCAGCTCTGGAAGGGGCTAGAGCCTCCATTTTTGCACTCAGGTCTAAGTCTCATGGCGCTCTATCAGAATCCAGAGTTTTGGGAAGATTGGAGAAACTTAATTTTTCGCCCAAAAAAAAAAAACGTAAGGGGTACCACTGTCGTTTTTTTTTTCGGGCCCAATTTTTTAGTTTCGATATCTCAGCTCTGGAAGGGGCTAGAGCCTCAATTTTTGCACTCAGGTCTAAGTCTCATGGCCCTCTATCAGAATCCAGAGTTTTAGGAAGATTGGAAAAACTTAATTTTTCGCCCAAAAAAAAAAAACATAAGGGGTACCACTGTCATTTTTTTTTCGGGCCCAATTTTTGAGTTTCGATATCTCAGCTCTGGAAGGGGCTAGAGCCTCCATTTTTGCACTCAGGTCTAAGTCTCATGGCCCTCTATCAGAATCCAGAGTTTTGGGAAGATTGGAGAAACGTAATTTTTCGCCCAAAAAAAAAAAACGAAAGGGGTACCACTGTGTTTTTTTTCGGGCCGAATTTTTGAGTTTCGATATCTCAGCTCTGGAAGGGGCTAGAGCCTCCATTTTTGCACTCAGGTCTAAGTCTCATGGCCCTCTATCAGAATCCAGAGTTTTGGGAAGATTGGAGAAACTTAATTTTTCGCCCCAAAAAAAAAAAAACGTAAGGGGTACGTACCACTGTCGTTTTTTTTTCGGGCCCAATTTTTGAGTTTCGATATCTCAGCTCTGGAAGGGGCTAGAGCCTCCATTTTTGCACTCAGGTCTAAGTCTCATGGCCCTCTATCAGAATCCAGAGTTTTGGGAAGATTGGAGAAACTTAATTTTTCGCCCAAAAAAAAAAACGTAAGGGGTACCACTGTCGTTTTTTTTTTCGGGCCCAATTTTTGAGTTTCGATATCTCAGCTCTGGAAGGGGCTAGAGCCTCCATTTTTGCACTCAGGTCTAAGTCTCGTGGCCCTCTATCAGAATCCAGAGTTTTGGGAAGATTGGAGAAACTTAATTTTTCGCCCCAAAAAAAAAAAACGTAAGGGGTACCACTGTCGTTTTTTTTTTCGGGCCCAATTTTTGAGTTTCGATATCTCAGCTCTGGAAGGGGCTAGAGCCTCCATTTTTGCACTCAGGTCTAAGTCTCATGGCCCTCTATCAGAATCCAGAGTTTTGGGAAGATTGGAGAAACTTAATTTTTCGCCCCCAAAAAAAAAACGTAAGGGGTACCACTGTCGTTTTTTTTTCGGGCCGAATTTTTGAGTTTCGATATCTCAGCTCTGGAAGGGGCTAGAGCCTCCATTTTTGCACTCAGGTCTAAGTCTCATGGCCCTCTATCAGAATCCAGAGTTTTGGGAAGATTGGAGAAACTTAATTTTTCGCCCAAAAAAAAAAAACGTAAGGGGTACCACTGTCGTTTTTTTTTCGGGCCGAATTTTTGAGTTTCGATATCTCAGCTCTGGAAGGGGCTAGAGCCTCCATTTTTGCACTCAGGTCTAAGTCTCATGGCCCTCTATCAGAATCCTTTTTTTTTTTGAAGATTGGAAAAACTTAATTTTTCGCCCAAAAAAAAAAAAAAACGTAAGGGGTACCACTGTCGTTTTTTTTTCGGGCCCAATTTTTGAGTTTCGATATCTCAGCTCTGGAAGGGGCTAGAGCCTCCATTTTTGCACTCAGGTCTAAGTCTCATGGCCCTCTATCAGAATCCAGAGTTTTGGGAAGATTGGAGAAACTTAATTTTTCGCCCAAAAAAAAAAACGTAAGGGGTACCACTGTCGTTTTTTTTTTTGGGCCGAATTTTTGAGTTTCGATATCTCAGCTCTGGAAGGGGCTAGAGCCTCAATTTTTGCACTCAGGTCTAAGTCTCATGGCCCTCTATCAGAATCCAGAGTTTTGGAAAGATTGGAGAAACTTAATTTTTCGCCCAAAAAAAAAAAACGTAAGGGGTACCACTGTCGTTTTTTTTTTCGGGCCCAATTTTTGAGTTTCGATATCTCAGCTCTGGAAGGGGCTAGAGCCTCCATTTTTGCACTCAGGTCTAAGTCTCATGGCCCTCTATCAGAATCCAGAGTTTTGGGAAGATTGGAGAAACTTAATTTTTCGCCCAAAAAAAAAAAACTTAAGGGGTACCACTGTGGTTTTTTTTCGGGCCCAATTTTTGAGTTTCGATATCTCAGCTCTGGAAGGGGCTAGAGCCTCCATTTTTGCACTCAGGTCTAAGTCTAATGGCCCTCTATCAGAATCCAGAGTTTTGGGAAGATTGGAGAAACTTAATTTTTCGCCCAAAAAAAAAACCGTAAGGGGTACCACTGTCGTTTTTTTTTTTTGGGCCGAATTTTTGAGTTTCGATATCTCAGCTCTGGAAGGGGCTAGAGCCTCAATTTTTGCACTCAGGTCTAAGTCTCATGGCCCTCTATCAGAATCCAGAGTTTTGGGAAGATTGGAGAAACTTAATTTTTCGCCCAAAAAAAAAAAAACGTAAGGGGTACCACTGTCGTTTTTTTTTTCGGGCCGAATTTTTGAGTTTCGATATCTCAGCTCTGGAAGGGGATAGAGCCTCCATTTTTGCACTCAGGTCTAAGTCTCATGGCCCTCTATCAGAATCCAGAGTTTTGGGAAGATTGGAGAAACTTAATTTTTCGCCCAAAAAAAAAAAACGTAAGGGGTACCACTGTCGTTTTTTTTTCGGGCCCAATTTTTGAGTTTCGATATCTCAGCTCTGGAAGGGGCTAGAGCCTCCATTTTTGCACTCAGGTCTAAGTCTCATGGCCCTCTATCAGAATCCAGAGTTTTGGGAAGATTGGAGAAACTTAATTTTTCGCCCAAAAAAAAAAACGTAAGGGGTACCACTGTCGTTTTTTTTTTTTGGGCCGAATTTTTGAGTTTCGATATCTCAGCTCTGGAAGGGGCTAGAGCCTCAATTTTTGCACTCAGGTCTAAGTCTCATGGCCCTCTATCAGAATCCAGAGTTTTGGGAAGATTGGAGAAACTTAATTTTTCGCCCAAAAAAAAAAAAAAACGTAAGGGGTACCACTGTCGTTTTTTTTTTCGGGCCGAATTTTTGAGTTTCGATATCTCAGCTCTGGAAGGGGTTAGAGCCTCCATTTTTGCACTCAGGTCTAAGTCTCATGGCCCTCTATCAGAATCCAGAGTTTTGGGAAGATTGGAGAAACTTAATTTTTCGCCCAAAAAAAAAAAACGTAAGGGGTACCACTGTCGTTTTTTTTTCGGGCCCAATTTTTGAGTTTCGATATCTCAGCTCTGGAAGGGGCTAGAGCCTCCATTTTTGCACTCAGGTCTAAGTCTCATGGCCCTCTATCAGAATCCAGAGTTTTGGGAAGATTGGAGAAACTTAATTTTTCGCCCAAATAAAAAAAAAACGTAAGGGGTACCACTGTCGTTTTTTTTCGGGCCGAATTTTTGAGTTTCGATATCTCAGCTCTGGAAGGGGCTAGAGCCTCCATTTTTGCACTCAGGTCTAAGTCTCATGGCCCTCTATCAGAATCCAGAGTTTTGGGAAGATTGGAGAAACTTAATTTTTCGCCCAAAAAAAAACAAAAAACGTAAGGGGTACCACTGTCGTTTTTTTTTCGGGCCCAATTTTTGAGTTTCGATATCTCAGCTCTAGAAGGGGCTAGAGCCTCCATTTTTGCACTCAGGTCTAAGTCTCATGGCCCTCTATCAGAATCCAGAGTTTTTGGGAAGATTGGAGAAACTTAATTTTTCGCCCAAAAAAAAAAAAAACGTAAGGGGTACCACTGTCGTTTTTTTTTTCGGGCCCAATTTTTGAGTTTCGATATCTCAGCTCTGGAAGGGGCTAGAGCCTCCATTTTTGCACTCAGGTCTAAGTCTCATGGCCCTCTATCAGAATCCAGAGTTTTGGGAAGATTGGAGAAACTTAATTTTTCGCCCAAAAAAAAAAACCGTAAGGGGTACCACTGTCGTTTTTTTTTCGGGCCCAATTTTTGAGTTTCGATATCTCAGCTCTGGAAGGGGCTAGAGCCTCCATTTTTGCACTCAGGTCTAAGTCTCATGGCCCTCTATCAGAATCCAGAGTTTTGGGAAGATTGGAGAAACTTAATTTTTCGCCCAAAAAAAAAAAACATAAGGGGTACCACTGTCGTTTTTTTTTCGGGCCCAATTTTTGAGTTTCGATATCTCAGCTCTGGAAGGGGCTAGAGCCTCCATTTTTGCACTCAGGTCTAAGTCTCATGGCCCTCTATCAGAATCCAGAGTTTTGGGAAGATTGGAAAAACTTAATTTTTCGCCCAAAAAAAAAAAACGTAAGGGGTACCACTGTCGTTTTTTTTTCGGGCCCAATTTTTGAGTTTCGATATCTCAGCTCTGGAAGGGGCTAGAGCCTCCATTTTTGCACTCAGGTCTAAGTCTCATGGCCCTCTATCAGAATCCAGAGTTTTGGGAAGATTGGAGAAACTTAATTTTTCGCCCAAAAAAAACAAAAAACGTAAGGGGTACCACTGTCGTTTTTTTTTCGGGCCCAATTTTTGAGTTTCGATATCTCAGCTCTGGAAGGGGCTAGAGCCTCCATTTTTGCACTCAGGTCTAAGTCTCATGGCCCTCTATCAGAATCCAGAGTTTTGGGAAGATTGGAGAAACTTAATTTTTCGCCCAAAAAAAAAAAAAACGTAAGGGGTACCACTGTCGTTTTTTTTTCGGGCCCAATTTTTGAGTTTCGATATCTCAGCTCTGGAAGGGGCTAGAGCCTCCATTTTTGCACTCAGGTCTAAGTCTCATGGCCCTCTATCAGAATCCAGAGTTTTGGGAAGATTGGAGAAACTTAATTTTTCGCCCAAAAAAAAAAAACGTAAGGGGTACCACTGTCGTTTTTTTTTCGGGCCCAATTTTTGAGTTTCGATATCTCAGCTCTGGAAGGGGCTAGAGCCTCCATTTTTGCACTCAGGTCTAAGTCTCATGGCCCTCTATCAGAATCCAGAGTTTTGGGAAGATTGGAGAAACTTAATTTTTCGCCCAAAAAAAAAAAAAACATAAGGGGTACCACTGTCGTTTTTTTTTTCGGGCCCAATTTTTGAGTTTCGATATCTCAGCTCTGGAAGGGGCTAGAGCCTCCATTTTTGCACTCAGGTCTAAGTCTCATGGCCCTCTATCAGAATCCAGAGTTTTGGGAAGATTAGAAAAACTTAATTTTTCGCCCAAAAAAAAAAAAACATAAGGGGTACCACTGTCATTTTTTTTTCGGGCCGAATTTTTGAGTTTCGATATCTCAGCTCTGGAAGGGGCTAGAGCCTCCATTTTTGCACTCAGGTCTAAGTCTCATGGCCCTCTATCAGAATCCAGAGTTTTGGGAAGATTGGAAAAACTTAATTTTTCGCCCAAAAAAAAAAAACGTAAGGGGTACCACTGTCGTTTTTTTTTCGGGCCGAATTTTTGAGTTTCGATATCTCAGCTCTGGAAGGGGCTAGAGCCTCCATTTTTGCACTCAGGTCTAAGTCTCATGGCCCTCTATCAGAATCCTTTTTTTTTTGAAGATTGGAAAAACTTAATTTTTCGCCCAAAAAAAAAAAAAAACGTAAGGGGTACCACTGTCGTTTTTTTTTTCGGGCCCAATTTTTGAGTTTCGATATCTCAGCTCTGGAAGGGGCTAGACTAGAGCCTCAATTTTTGCACTCAGGTCTAAGTCTCATGGCCCTCTATCAGAATCCAGAGTTTTGGGAAGATTGGAGAAACTTAATTTTTCGCCCAAAAAAAAAAACGTAAGGGGTACCACTGTCGTTTTTTTTTCGGGCCCAATTTTTGAGTTTCGATATCTCAGCTCTGGAAGGGGCTAGAGCCTCCATTTTTGCACTCAGGTCTAAGTCTCATGGCCCTCTATCAGAATCCAGAGTTTTGGGAAGATTGGAGAAACTTAATTTTTCGCCCCAAAAAAAAAAAACGTAAGGGGTACCACTGTCGTTTTTTTTTTCGGGCCGAATTTTTGAGTTTCGATATCTCAGCTCTGGAAGGGGCTGGAGCCTCCATTTTTGCACTCAGGTCTAAGTCTCATGGCCCTATATCAGAATCCAGAGTTTTGGGAAGATTGGAGAAACTTAATTTTTCGCCCAAAAAAAAAAAAACGTAAGGGGTACCACTGTCGTTTTTTTTTCGGGCCCAATTTTTGAGTTTCGATATCTCAGCTCTGGAAGGGGCTAGAGCCTCCATTTTTGCACTCAGGTCTAAGTCTCATGGCCCTTTATCAGAATCCAGAGTTTTGGGAAGATTGGAGAAACTTAATTTTTCGCCCCAAAAAAAAAAACGTAAGGGGTACCACTGTCGTTTTTTTTTCGGGCCGAATTTTTGAGTTTCGATATCTCAGCTCTGGAAGGGGCTGGAGCCTCCATTTTTGCACTCAGGTCTAAGTCTCATGGCCCTCTATCAGAATCCAGAGTTTTGGGAAGATTGGAGAAACTTAATTTTTCGCCCAAAAAAAAAAACGTAAGGGGTACCACTGTCGTTTTTTTTTTCGGGCCGAATTTTTGAGTTTCGATATCTCAGCTCTGGAAGGGGCTAGAGCCTCCATTTTTGCACTCAGGTCTAAGTCTCATGGCCCTCTATCAGAATCCAGAGTTTTGGGAAGATTGGAGAAACTTAATTTTTCGCCCAAAAAAAAAAAACGTAAGGGGTACCACTGTCGGTTTTTTTTTTCGGGCCCAATTTTTGAGTTTCGATATCTCAGCTCTGGAAGGGGCTACAGCCTCCATTTTTGCACTCAGGTCTAAGTCTCATGGCCCTCTATCAGAATCCAGAGTTTTGGGAAGATTGGAAAAACTTAATTTTTCGCCCAAAAAAAAAAAACGTAAGGGGTACCACTGTCGTTTTTTTTTCGGGCCCAATTTTTGAGTTTCGATATCTCAGCTCTGGAAGGGGCTAGAGCCTCCATTTTTGCACTCAGGTCTAAGTCTCATGGCCCTCTATCAGAATCCAGAGTTTTGGGAAGATTGGAGAAACTTAATTTTTCGCCCAAAAAAAAAAAACGTAAGGGGTACCACTGTCGTTTTTTTTTTTCGGGCCCAATTTTTGAGTTTCGATATCTCAGCTCTGGAAGGGGCTAGAGCCTCCATTTTTGCACTCAGGTCTAAGTCTCATGGCCCTCTATCAGAATCCAGAGTTTTGGGAAGATTGGAGAAACTTAATTTTTCGCCCAAAAAAAAAAAACGTAAGGGGTACCACTGTCGTTTTTTTTTTCGGGCCGAATTTTTGAGTTTCGATATCTCAGCTCTGGAAGGGGCTAGAGCCTCCATTTTTGCACTCAGGTCTAAGTCTCATGGCCCTCTATCAGAATCCAGAGTTTTGGGAAGATTGGAGAAACTTAATTTTTCGCCCCAAAAAAAAAACGTAAGGGGTACCACTGTCGTTTTTTTTTTCGGGCCGAATTTTTGAGTTTCGATATCTCAGCTCTGGAAGGGGCTAGAGCCTCCATTTTTGCACTCAGGTCTAAGTCTCATGGCCCTCTATCAGAATCCAGAGTTTTGGGAAGATTGGAGAAACTTAATTTTTCGCCCAAAAAAAAAAAACGTAAGGGGTACCACTGTCGTTTTTTTTTTCGGGCCCAATTTTTGAGTTTTGATATCTCAGCTCTGGAAGGGGCTAGAGCCTCCATTTTTGCACTCAGGTCTAAGTCTCATGGCCCTCTATCAGAATCCAGAGTTTTGGGAAGATTGGAGAAACTTAATTTTTCGCCCAAAAAAAAAAAAAACGTAAGGGGTACCACTGTCGTTTTTTTTTCGGGCCCAATTTTTGAGTTTCGATATCTCAGCTCTGGAAGGGGCTAGAGCCTCCATTTTTGCACTCAGGTCTAAGTCTCATGGCCCTCTATCAGAATCCAGAGTTTTGGGAAGATTGGAAAAACTTAATTTTTCGCCCCAAAAAAAAAACATAAGGGGTACCACTGTCGTTTTTTTTTTCGGGCCGAATTTTTGAGTTTCGATATCTCAGCTCTGGAAGGGGCTAGAGCCTCCATTTTTGCACTCAGGTCTAAGTCTCATGGCCCTCTATCAGAATCCAGAGTTTTGGGAAGATTGGAGAAACTTAATTTTTCGCCCAAAAAAAAAAAAAAACGTAAGGGGTACCACTGTCGGTTTTTTTTTTCGGGCCCAATTTTTGAGTTTCGATATCTCAGCTCTGGAAGGGGCTAGAGCCTCCATTTTTGCACTCAGGTCTAAGTCTCATGGCCCTCTATCAGAATCCAGAGTTTTGGGAAGATTGGAGAAACTTAATTTTTCGCCCAAAAAAAAAAACGTAAGGGGTACCACTGTCGTTTTTTTTTCCGGGCCCAATTTTTGAGTTTCGATATCTCAGCTCTGGAAGGGGCTAGAGCCTCCATTTTTGCACTCAGGTCTAAGTCTCATGGCCCTCTATCAGAATCCAGAGTTTTGGGAAGATTGGAGAAACTTAATTTTTCGCCCAAAAAAAAAAAAACGTAAGGGGTACCACTGTCGTTTTTTTTTCGGGCCGAATTTTTGAGTTTCGATATCTCAGCTCTGGAAGGGGCTAGAGCCTCCATTTTTGCACTCAGGTCTAAGTCTCATGGCCCTCTATCAGAATCCAGAGTTTTGGGAAGATTGGAGAAACTTAATTTTTCGCCCCAAAAAAAAAAAACGTAAGGGGTACCACTGTCGTTTTTTTTTTCGGGCCGAATTTTTGAGTTTCGATATCTCAGCTCTGGAAGGGGCTAGAGCCTCCATTTTTGCACTCAGGTCTAAGTCTCATGGCCCTCTATCAGAATCCAGAGTTTTGGGAAGATTGGAGAAACTTAATTTTTCGCCCCAAAAAAAAAACGTAAGGGGTACCACTGTCGTTTTTTTTTTCGGGCCCAATTTTTGAGTTTCGATATCTCAGCTCTGGAAGGGGCTAGAGCCTCCATTTTTGCACTCAGGTCTAAGTCTCATGGCCCTCTATCAGAATCCAGAGTTTTGGGAAGATTGGAGAAACTTAATTTTTCGCCCAAAAAAAAAAAACGTAAGGGGTACCACTGTCGTTTTTTTTTCGGGCCCAATTTTTGAGTTTCGATATCTCAGCTCTGGAAGGGGCTAGAGCCTCCATTTTTGCACTCAGGTCTAAGTCTCATGGCCCTCTATCAGAATCCAGAGTTTTGGGAAGATTGGAGAAACTTAATTTTTCGCCCAAAAAAAAAAAAACGTAAGGGGTACCACTGTCGGTTTTTTTTTTCGGGCCCAATTTTTGAGTTTCGATATCTCAGCTCTGGAAGGGGCTAGAGCCTCCATTTTTGCACTCAGGTCTAAGTCTCATGGCCCTCTATCAGAATCCAGAGTTTTGGGAAGATTGGAGAAACTTAATTTTTCGCCCAAAAAAAAAAACCGTAAGGGGTACCACTGTCGTTTTTTTTTCGGGCCGAATTTTTGAGTTTCGATATCTCAGCTCTGGAAGGGGCTAGAGCCTCCATTTTTGCACTCAGGTCTAAGTCTCATGGCCCTCTATCAGAATCCAGAGTTTTGGGAAGATTGGAGAAACTTAATTTTTCGCCCCAAAAAAAAAAACGTAAGGGGTACCACTGTCGTTTTTTTTTTCGGGCGGAATTTTTGAGTTTCGATATCTCAGCTCTGGAAGGGGCTAGAGCCTCCATTTTTGCACTCAGGTCTAAGTCTCATGGCCCTCTATCAGAATCCAGAGTTTTGGGAAGATTGGAGAAACTTAATTTTTCGCCCCAAAAAAAAAAACGTAAGGGGTACCACTGTCGTTTTTTTTTTCGGGCCCAATTTTTGAGTTTCGATATCTCAGCTCTGGAAGGGGCTAGAGCCTCCATTTTTGCACTCAGGTCTAAGTCTCATGGCCCTCTATCAGAATCCAGAGTTTTGGGAAGATTGGAGAAACTTAATTTTTCGCCCAAAAAAAAAAAACGTAAGGGGTACCACTGTCGTTTTTTTTTCGGGCCCAATTTTTGAGTTTCGATATCTCAGCTCTGGAAGGGGCTAGAGCCTCCATTTTTGCACTCAGGTCTAAGTCTCATGGCCCTCTATCAGAATCCAGAGTTTTGGGAAGATTGGAAAAACTTAATTTTTCGCCCAAAAAAAAAAAACGTAAGGGGTACCACTGTCGTTTTTTTTTCGGACCCAATTTTTGAGTTTCGATATCTCAGCTCTGGAAGGGGCTAGAGCCTCCATTTTTGCACTCAGGTCTAAGTCTCATGGCCCTCTATCAGAATCCAGAGTTTTGGGAAGATTGGAGAAACTTAATTTTTCGCCCCAAAAAAAAAAACGTAAGGGGTACCACTGTCGTTTTTTTTTCGGGCCCAATTTTTGAGTTTCGATATCTCAGCTCTGGAAGGGGCTAGAGCCTCCATTTTTGCACTCAGGTCTAAGTCTCATGGCCCTCTATCAGAATCCAGAGTTTTGGGAAGATTGGAGAAACTTAATTTTTCGCCCAAAAAAAAAAAAAAAAACGTAAGGGGTACCACTGTCGTTTTTTTTTCGGGCCCAATTTTTGAGTTTCGATATCTCAGCTCTGGAAGGGGCTAGAGCCTCCATTTTTGCACTCAGGTCTAAGTCTCATGGCCCTCTATCAGAATCCAGAGTTTTGGGAAGATTGGAAAAACTTAATTTTTCGCCCAAAAAAAAAAAACGTAAGGGGTACCACTGTCGTTTTTTTTTCGGACCCAATTTTTGAGTTTCGATATCTCAGCTCTGGAAGGGGCTAGAGCCTCCATTTTTGCACTCAGGTCTAAGTCTCATGGCCCTCTATCAGAATCCAGAGTTTTGGGAAGATTGGAGAAACTTAATTTTTCGCCCAAAAAAAAAAACGTAAGGGGTACCACTGTCGGTTTTTTTTCGGGCCCAATTTTTGAGTTTCGATATCTCAGCTCTGGAAGGGGCTAGAGCCTCCATTTTTGCACTCAGGTCTAAGTCTCATGGCCCTCTATCAGAATCCAGAGTTTTGGGAAGATTGGAAAAACTTAATTTTTCGCCCAAAAAAAAAAAACGTAAGGGGTACCACTGTCGTTTTTTTTTCGGGCCCAATTTTTGAGTTTCGATATCTCAGCTCTGGAAGGGGCTAGAGCCTCCATTTTTGCACTCAGGTCTAAGTCTCATGGCCCTCTATCAGAATCCAGAGTTTTGGGAAGATTGGAGAAACTTAATTTTTCGCCCAAAAAAAAAAAAAAACGTAAGGGGTACCACTGTCGTTTTTTTTTCTGGCCCAATTTTTGAGTTTCGATATCTCAGCTCTGGAAGGGGCTAGAGCCTCCATTTTTGCACTCAGGTCTAAGTCTCATGGCCCTCTATCAGAATCCAGAGTTTTGGGAAGATTGGAGAAACTTAATTTTTCGCCCAAAAAAAAAAACGTAAGGGGTACCACTGTCGTTTTTTTTTCGGGCCGAATTTTTGAGTTTCGATATCTCAGCTCTGGAAGGGGCTAGAGCCTCCATTTTTGCACTCAGGTCTAAGTCTCATGGCCCTCTATCAGAATCCAGAGTTTTGGGAAGATTGGAGAAACTTAATTTTTCGCCCAAAAAAAAAAAACGTAAGGGGTACCACTGTCGTTTTTTTTTTCGGGCCGAATTTTTGAGTTTCGATATCTCAGCTCTGGAAGGGGCTAGAGCCTCCATTTTTGCACTCAGGTCTAAGTCTCATGGCCCTCTATCAGAATCCAGAGTTTTGGGAAGATTGGAAAAACTTAATTTTTCGCCCAAAAAAAAAAAAACATAAGGGGTACCACTGTCGTTTTTTTTTTCGGGCCCAATTTTTGAGTTTCGATATCTCAGCTCTGGAAGGGGCTAGAGCCTCCATTTTTGCACTCAGGTCTAAGTCTCATGGCCCTCTATCAGAATCCAGAGTTTTGGGAAGATTGGAGAAACTTAATTTTTCGCCCAAAAAAAAAAACGTAAGGGGTACCACTGTCGTTTTTTTTCGGGCCCAATTTTTGAGTTTCGATATCTCAGCTCTGGAAGGGGCTAGAGCCTCCATTTTTGCACTCAGGTCTAAGTCTCATGGCCCTCTATCAGAATCCAGAGTTTTGGGAAGATTGGAGAAACTTAATTTTTCGCCCAAAAAAAAAAAACGTAAGGGGTACCACTGTCGTTTTTTTTTCGGGCCGAATTTTTGAGTTTCGATATCTCAGCTCTGGAAGGGGCTAGAGCCTCCATTTTTGCACTCAGGTCTAAGTCTCATGGCCCTCTATCAGAATCCAGAGTTTTGGGAAGATTGGAGAAACTTAATTTTTCGCCCCAAAAAAAAAAAACGTAAGGGGTACCACTGTCGTTTTTTTTTTCGGGCCGAATTTTTGAGTTTCGATATCTCAGCTCTGGAAGGGGCTGGAGCCTCCATTTTTGCACTCAGGTCTAAGTCTCATGGCCCTATATCAGAATCCAGAGTTTTGGGAAGATTGGAGAAACTTAATTTTTCGCCCAAAAAAAAAAAAACGTAAGGGGTACCACTGTCGTTTTTTTTTCGGGCCCAATTTTTGAGTTTCGATATCTCAGCTCTGGAAGGGGCTAGAGCCTCCATTTTTGCACTCAGGTCTAAGTCTCATGGCCCTTTATCAGAATCCAGAGTTTTGGGAAGATTGGAGAAACTTAATTTTTCGCCCCAAAAAAAAAAACGTAAGGGGTACCACTGTCGTTTTTTTTTCGGGCCGAATTTTTGAGTTTCGATATCTCAGCTCTGGAAGGGGCTGGAGCCTCCATTTTTGCACTCAGGTCTAAGTCTCATGGCCCTCTATCAGAATCCAGAGTTTTGGGAAGATTGGAGAAACTTAATTTTTCGCCCAAAAAAAAAAACGTAAGGGGTACCACTGTCGTTTTTTTTTTCGGGCCGAATTTTTGAGTTTCGATATCTCAGCTCTGGAAGGGGCTAGAGCCTCCATTTTTGCACTCAGGTCTAAGTCTCATGGCCCTCTATCAGAATCCAGAGTTTTGGGAAGATTGGAGAAACTTAATTTTTCGCCCAAAAAAAAAAAACGTAAGGGGTACCACTGTCGGTTTTTTTTTTCGGGCCCAATTTTTGAGTTTCGATATCTCAGCTCTGGAAGGGGCTACAGCCTCCATTTTTGCACTCAGGTCTAAGTCTCATGGCCCTCTATCAGAATCCAGAGTTTTGGGAAGATTGGAAAAACTTAATTTTTCGCCCAAAAAAAAAAACGTAAGGGGTACCACTGTCGTTTTTTTTTCGGGCCCAATTTTTGAGTTTCGATATCTCAGCTCTGGAAGGGGCTAGAGCCTCCATTTTTGCACTCAGGTCTAAGTCTCATGGCCCTCTATCAGAATCCAGAGTTTTGGGAAGATTGGAGAAACTTAATTTTTCGCCCAAAAAAAAAAAAACGTAAGGGGTACCACTGTCGTTTTTTTTTTTCGGGCCCAATTTTTGAGTTTCGATATCTCAGCTCTGGAAGGGGCTAGAGCCTCCATTTTTGCACTCAGGTCTAAGTCTCATGGCCCTCTATCAGAATCCAGAGTTTTGGGAAGATTGGAGAAACTTAATTTTTCGCCCAAAAAAAAAAAACGTAAGGGGTACCACTGTCGTTTTTTTTTTTCGGGCCCAATTTTTGAGTTTCGATATCTCAGCTCTGGAAGGGGCTAGAGCCTCCATTTTTGCACTCAGGTCTAAGTCTCATGGCCCTTTATCAGAATCCAGAGTTTTGGGAAGATTGGAGAAACTTAATTTTTCGCCCCAAAAAAAAAAACGTAAGGGGTACCACTGTCGTTTTTTTTTCGGGCCGAATTTTTGAGTTTCGATATCTCAGCTCTGGAAGGGGCTGGAGCCTCCATTTTTGCACTCAGGTCTAAGTCTCATGGCCCTCTATCAGAATCCAGAGTTTTGGGAAGATTGGAGAAACTTAATTTTTCGCCCAAAAAAAAAAACGTAAGGGGTACCACTGTCGTTTTTTTTTTCGGGCCGAATTTTTGAGTTTCGATATCTCAGCTCTGGAAGGGGCTAGAGCCTCCATTTTTGCACTCAGGTCTAAGTCTCATGGCCCTCTATCAGAATCCAGAGTTTTGGGAAGATTGGAGAAACTTAATTTTTCGCCCAAAAAAAAAAAACGTAAGGGGTACCACTGTCGGTTTTTTTTTTCGGGCCCAATTTTTGAGTTTCGATATCTCAGCTCTGGAAGGGGCTACAGCCTCCATTTTTGCACTCAGGTCTAAGTCTCATGGCCCTCTATCAGAATCCAGAGTTTTGGGAAGATTGGAAAAACTTAATTTTTCGCCCAAAAAAAAAAAACGTAAGGGGTACCACTGTCGTTTTTTTTTCGGGCCCAATTTTTGAGTTTCGATATCTCAGCTCTGGAAGGGGCTAGAGCCTCCATTTTTGCACTCAGGTCTAAGTCTCATGGCCCTCTATCAGAATCCAGAGTTTTGGGAAGATTGGAGAAACTTAATTTTTCGCCCAAAAAAAAAAAACGTAAGGGGTACCACTGTCGTTTTTTTTTTTTCGGGCCCAATTTTTGAGTTTCGATATCTCAGCTCTGGAAGGGGCTAGAGCCTCCATTTTTGCACTCAGGTCTAAGTCTCATGGCCCTCTATCAGAATCCAGAGTTTTGGGAAGATTGGAGAAACTTAATTTTTCGCCCAAAAAAAAAAAACGTAAGGGGTACCACTGTCGTTTTTTTTTTCGGGCCGAATTTTTGAGTTTCGATATCTCAGCTCTGGAAGGGGCTAGAGCCTCCATTTTTGCACTCAGGTCTAAGTCTCATGGCCCTCTATCAGAATCCAGAGTTTTGGGAAGATTGGAGAAACTTAATTTTTCGCCCCAAAAAAAAAACGTAAGGGGTACCACTGTCGTTTTTTTTTTCGGGCCGAATTTTTGAGTTTCGATATCTCAGCTCTGGAAGGGGCTAGAGCCTCCATTTTTGCACTCAGGTCTAAGTCTCATGGCCCTCTATCAGAATCCAGAGTTTTGGGAAGATTGGAGAAACTTAATTTTTCGCCCAAAAAAAAAAAAAACGTAAGGGGTACCACTGTCGGTTTTTTTTTTCGGGCCCAATTTTTGAGTTTCGATATCTCAGCTCTGGAAGGGGCTAGAGCCTCCATTTTTGCACTCAGGTCTAAGTCTCATGGCCCTCTATCAGAATCCAGAGTTTTGGGAAGATTGGAGAAACTTAATTTTTCGCCCAAAAAAAAAAACGTAAGGGGTACCACTGTCGTTTTTTTTTTCGGGCCCAATTTTTGAGTTTCGATATCTCAGCTCTGGAAGGGGCTAGAGCCTCCATTTTTGCACTCAGGTCTAAGTCTCATGGCCCTCTATCAGAATCCAGAGTTTTGGGAAGATTGGAGAAACTTAATTTTTCGCCCAAAAAAAAAAAACGTAAGGGGTACCACTGTCGTTTTTTTTTCGGGCCGAATTTTTGAGTTTCGATATCTCAGCTCTGGAAGGGGCTAGAGCCTCCATTTTTGCACTCAGGTCTAAGTCTCATGGCCCTCTATCAGAATCCAGAGTTTTGGGAAGATTGGAGAAACTTAATTTTTCGCCCCAAAAAAAAAAAACGTAAGGGGTACCACTGTCGTTTTTTTTTTTCGGGCCGAATTTTTGAGTTTCGATATCTCAGCTCTGGAAGGGGCTAGAGCCTCCATTTTTGCACTCAGGTCTAAGTCTCATGGCCCTCTATCAGAATCCAGAGTTTTGGGAAGATTGGAGAAACTTAATTTTTCGCCCCAAAAAAAAAACGTAAGGGGTACCACTGTCGTTTTTTTTTTCGGGCCCAATTTTTGAGTTTCGATATCTCAGCTCTGGAAGGGGCTAGAGCCTCCATTTTTGCACTCAGGTCTAAGTCTCATGGCCCTCTATCAGAATCCAGAGTTTTGGGAAGATTGGAGAAACTTAATTTTTCGCCCAAAAAAAAAAACGTAAGGGGTACCACTGTCGTTTTTTTTTCGGGCCCAATTTTTGAGTTTCGATATCTCAGCTCTGGAAGGGGCTAGAGCCTCCATTTTTGCACTCAGGTCTAAGTCTCATGGCCCTCTATCAGAATCCAGAGTTTTGGGAAGATTGGAGAAACTTAATTTTTCGCCCAAAAAAAAAAAAACGTAAGGGGTACCACTGTCGGTTTTTTTTTTCGGGCCCAATTTTTGAGTTTCGATATCTCAGCTCTGGAAGGGGCTAGAGCCTCCATTTTTGCACTCAGGTCTAAGTCTCATGGCCCTCTATCAGAATCCAGAGTTTTGGGAAGATTGGAGAAACTTAATTTTTCGCCCAAAAAAAAAAAACGTAAGGGGTACCACTGTCGTTTTTTTTTTCGGGCCCAATTTTTGAGTTTCGATATCTCAGCTCTGGAAGGGGCTAGAGCCTCCATTTTTGCACTCAGGTCTAAGTCTCATGGCCCTCTATCAGAATCCAGAGTTTTGGGAAGATTGGAAAAACTTAATTTTTCGCCCAAAAAAAAAAAACGTAAGGGGTACCACTGTCGTTTTTTTTTCGGACCCAATTTTTGAGTTTCGATATCTCAGCTCTGGAAGGGGCTAGAGCCTCCATTTTTGCACTCAGGTCTAAGTCTCATGGCCCTCTATCAGAATCCAGAGTTTTGGGAAGATTGGAGAAACTTAATTTTTCGCCCAAAAAAAAAAAAACGTAAGGGGTACCACTGTCGTTTTTTTTTCGGGCCCAATTTTTGAGTTTCGATATCTCAGCTCTGGAAGGGGCTAGAGCCTCCATTTTTGCACTCAGGTCTAAGTCTCATGGCCCTCTATCAGAATCCAGAGTTTTGGGAAGATTGGAGAAACTTAATTTTTCGCCCAAAAAAAAAAAACGTAAGGGGTACCACTGTCGTTTTTTTTTCGGGCCCAATTTTTGAGTTTCGATATCTCAGCTCTGGAAGGGGCTAGAGCCTCCATTTTTGCACTCAGGTCTAAGTCTCATGGCCCTCTATCAGAATCCAGAGTTTTGGGAAGATTGGAGAAACTTAATTTTTCGCCCAAAAAAAAAAACGTAAGGGGGGTACCACTGTCGTTTTTTTTCCGGGCCCAATTTTTGAGTTTCGATATCTCAGCTCTGGAAGGGGCTAGAGCCTCCATTTTTGCACTCAGGTCTAAGTCTCATGGCCCTCTATCAGAATCCAGAGTTTTGGGAAGATTGGAGAAACTTAATTTTTCGCCCAAAAAAAAAAAAAACGTAAGGGGTACCACTGTCGTTTTTTTTTCTGGCCCAATTTTTGAGTTTCGATATCTCAGCTCTGGAAGGGGCTAGAGCCTCCATTTTTGCACTCAGGTCTAAGTCTCATGGCCCTCTATCAGAATCCAGAGTTTTGGGAAGATTGGAGAAACTTAATTTTTCGCCCAAAAAAAAAAACGTAAGGGGTACCACTGTCGTTTTTTTTTCGGGCCGAATTTTTGAGTTTCGATATCTCAGCTCTGGAAGGGGCTAGAGCCTCCATTTTTGCACTCAGGTCTAAGTCTCATGGCCCTCTATCAGAATCCAGAGTTTTGGGAAGATTGGAGAAACTTAATTTTTCGCCCAAAAAAAAAAAACGTAAGGGGTACCACTGTCGTTTTTTTTTCGGGCCCAATTTTTGAGTTTCGATATCTCAGCTCTGGAAGGGGCTAGAGCCTCCATTTTTGCACTCAGGTCTAAGTCTCATGGCCCTCTATCAGAATCCAGAGTTTTGGGAAGATTGGAGAAACTTAATTTTTCGCCCAAAAAAAAAAACGTAAGGGGTACCACTGTCGTTTTTTTTCCGGGCCCAATTTTTGAGTTTCGATATCTCAGCTCTGGAAGGGGCTAGAGCCTCCATTTTTGCACTCAGGTCTAAGTCTCATGGCCCTCTATCAGAATCCAGAGTTTTGGGAAGATTGGAGAAACTTAATTTTTCGCCCAAAAAAAAAAAAAACGTAAGGGGTACCACTGTCGTTTTTTTTTCTGGCCCAATTTTTGAGTTTCGATATCTCAGCTCTGGAAGGGGCTAGAGCCTCCATTTTTGCACTCAGGTCTAAGTCTCATGGCCCTCTATCAGAATCCAGAGTTTTGGGAAGATTGGAGAAACTTAATTTTTCGCCCAAAAAAAAAAACGTAAGGGGTACCACTGTCGTTTTTTTTTCGGGCCGAATTTTTGAGTTTCGATATCTCAGCTCTGGAAGGGGCTAGAGCCTCCATTTTTGCACTCAGGTCTAAGTCTCATGGCCCTCTATCAGAATCCAGAGTTTTGGGAAGATTGGAGAAACTTAATTTTTCGCCCAAAAAAAAAAAACGTAAGGGGTACCACTGTCGTTTTTTTTTCGGGCCCAATTTTTGAGTTTCGATATCTCAGCTCTGGAAGGGGCTACAGCCTCCATTTTTGCACTCAGGTCTAAGTCTCATGGCCCTCTATCAGAATCCAGAGTTTTGGGAAGATTGGAGAAACTTAATTTTTCGCCCAAAAAAAAAAACGTAAGGGGTACCACTGTCGTTTTTTTTTTTCGGGCCCAATTTTTGAGTTTCGATATCTCAGCTCTGGAAGGGGCTAGAGCCTCCATTTTTGCACTCAGGTCTAAGTCTCATGGCCCTTTATCAGAATCCAGAGTTTTGGGAAGATTGGAGAAACTTAATTTTTCGCCCCAAAAAAAAAAACGTAAGGGGTACCACTGTCGTTTTTTTTTCGGGCCGAATTTTTGAGTTTCGATATCTCAGCTCTGGAAGGGGCTAGAGCCTCCATTTTTGCACTCAGGTCTAAGTCTCATGGCCCTCTATCAGAATCCAGAGTTTTGGGAAGATTGGAGAAACTTAATTTTTCGCCCAAAAAAAAAAAAACGTAAGGGGTACCACTGTCGGTTTTTTTTTTCGGGCCCAATTTTTGAGTTTCGATATCTCAGCTCTGGAAGGGGCTACAGCCTCCATTTTTGCACTCAGGTCTAAGTCTCATGGCCCTCTATCAGAATCCAGAGTTTTGGGAAGATTGGAAAAACTTAATTTTTCGCCCAAAAAAAAAAAAACGTAAGGGGTACCACTGTCGTTTTTTTTTCGGGCCCAATTTTTGAGTTTCGATATCTCAGCTCTGGAAGGGGCTAGAGCCTCCATTTTTGCACTCAGGTCTAAGTCTCATGGCCCTCTATCAGAATCCAGAGTTTTGGGAAGATTGGAGAAACTTAATTTTTCGCCCAAAAAAAAAAAACGTAAGGGGTACCACTGTCGTTTTTTTTTTTCGGGCCCAATTTTTGAGTTTCGATATCTCAGCTCTGGAAGGGGCTAGAGCCTCCATTTTTGCACTCAGGTCTAAGTCTCATGGCCCTCTATCAGAATCCAGAGTTTTGGGAAGATTGGAGAAACTTAATTTTTCGCCCAAAAAAAAAAAAACGTAAGGGGTACCACTGTCGTTTTTTTTTTCGGGCCGAATTTTTGAGTTTCGATATCTCAGCTCTGGAAGGGGCTAGAGCCTCCATTTTTGCACTCAGGTCTAAGTCTCATGGCCCTCTATCAGAATCCAGAGTTTTGGGAAGATTGGAGAAACTTAATTTTTCGCCCCAAAAAAAAAACGTAAGGGGTACCACTGTCGTTTTTTTTTTCGGGCCCAATTTTTGAGTTTCGATATCTCAGCTCTGGAAGGGGCTAGAGCCTCCATTTTTGCACTCAGGTCTAAGTCTCATGGCCCTCTATCAGAATCCAGAGTTTTGGGAAGATTGGAGAAACTTAATTTTTCGCCCAAAAAAAAAAAAACGTAAGGGGTACCACTGTCGGTTTTTTTTTTCGGGCCCAATTTTTGAGTTTCGATATCTCAGCTCTGGAAGGGGCTAGAGCCTCCATTTTTGCACTCAGGTCTAAGTCTCATGGCCCTCTATCAGAATCCAGAGTTTTGGGAAGATTGGAGAAACTTAATTTTTCGCCCAAAAAAAAAAAAAACGTAAGGGGTACCACTGTCGTTTTTTTTTTCGGGCCCAATTTTTGAGTTTCGATATCTCAGCTCTGGAAGGGGCTAGAGCCTCCATTTTTGCACTCAGGTCTAAGTCTCATGGCCCTCTATCAGAATCCAGAGTTTTGGGAAGATTGGAAAAACTTAATTTTTCGCCCAAAAAAAAAAACCGTAAGGGGTACCACTGTCGTTTTTTTTTCGGACCCAATTTTTGAGTTTCGATATCTCAGCTCTGGAAGGGGCTAGAGCCTCCATTTTTGCACTCAGGTCTAAGTCTCATGGCCCTCTATCAGAATCCAGAGTTTTGGGAAGATTGGAGAAACTTAATTTTTCGCCCCAAAAAAAAAAACGTAAGGGGTACCACTGTCGTTTTTTTTTCGGGCCCAATTTTTGAGTTTCGATATCTCAGCTCTGGAAGGGGCTAGAGCCTCCATTTTTGCACTCAGGTCTAAGTCTCATGGCCCTCTATCAGAATCCAGAGTTTTGGGAAGATTGGAGAAACTTAATTTTTCGCCCAAAAAAAAAAAAAAACGTAAGGGGTACCACTGTCGTTTTTTTTTCTGGCCCAATTTTTGAGTTTCGATATCTCAGCTCTGGAAGGGGCTAGAGCCTCCATTTTTGCACTCAGGTCTAAGTCTCATGGCCCTCTATCAGAATCCAGAGTTTTGGGAAGATTGGAGAAACTTAATTTTTCGCCCAAAAAAAAAAACGTAAGGGGTACCACTGTCGTTTTTTTTTCGGGCCGAATTTTTGAGTTTCGATATCTCAGCTCTGGAAGGGGCTAGAGCCTCCATTTTTGCACTCAGGTCTAAGTCTCATGGCCCTCTATCAGAATCCAGAGTTTTGGGAAGATTGGAGAAACTTAATTTTTCGCCCAAAAAAAAAAAACGTAAGGGGTACCACTGTCGTTTTTTTTTTCGGGCCGAATTTTTGAGTTTCGATATCTCAGCTCTGGAAGGGGCTAGAGCCTCCATTTTTGCACTCAGGTCTAAGTCTCATGGCCCTCTATCAGAATCCAGAGTTTTGGGAAGATTGGAAAAACTTAATTTTTCGCCCAAAAAAAAAAAAAACATAAGGGGTACCACTGTCGTTTTTTTTTTCGGGCCCAATTTTTGAGTTTCGATATCTCAGCTCTGGAAGGGGCTAGAGCCTCCATTTTTGCACTCAGGTCTAAGTCTCATGGCCCTCTATCAGAATCCAGAGTTTTGGGAAGATTGGAGAAACTTAATTTTTCGCCCAAAAAAAAAAACGTAAGGGGTACCACTGTCGTTTTTTTTCGGGCCCAATTTTTGAGTTTCGATATCTCAGCTCTGGAAGGGGCTAGAGCCTCCATTTTTGCACTCAGGTCTAAGTCTCATGGCCCTCTATCAGAATCCAGAGTTTTGGGAAGATTGGAGAAACTTAATTTTTCGCCCAAAAAAAAAAAAAACGTAAGGGGTACCACTGTCGTTTTTTTTTCGGGCCGAATTTTTGAGTTTCGATATCTCAGCTCTGGAAGGGGCTAGAGCCTCCATTTTTGCACTCAGGTCTAAGTCTCATGGCCCTCTATCAGAATCCAGAGTTTTGGGAAGATTGGAGAAACTTAATTTTTCGCCCCAAAAAAAAAAACGTAAGGGGTACCACTGTCGTTTTTTTTTTCGGGCCGAATTTTTGAGTTTCGGTATCTCAGCTCTGGAAGGGGCTAGAGCCTCCATTTTTGCACTCAGGTCTAAGTCTCATGGCCCTCTATCAGAATCCAGAGTTTTGGGAAGATTGGAGAAACTTAATTTTTCGCCCCAAAAAAAAAACGTAAGGGGTACCACTGTCGTTTTTTTTTTCGGGCCCAATTTTTGAGTTTCGATATCTCAGCTCTGGAAGGGGCTAGAGCCTCCATTTTTGCACTCAGGTCTAAGTCTCATGGCCCTCTATCAGAATCCAGAGTTTTGGGAAGATTGGAGAAACTTAATTTTTCGCCCAAAAAAAAAAAAACGTAAGGGGTACCACTGTCGTTTTTTTTTTCGGGCCCAATTTTTGAGTTTCGATATCTCAGCTCTGGAAGGGGCTAGAGCCTCCATTTTTGCACTCAGGTCTAAGTCTCATGGCCCTCTATCAGAATCCAGAGTTTTGGGAAGATTGGAGAAACTTAATTTTTCGCCCAAAAAAAAAAAACGTAAGGGGTACCACTGTCGTTTTTTTTTTCGGGCCCAATTTTTGAGTTTCGATATCTCAGCTCTGGAAGGGGCTAGAGCCTCCATTTTTGCACTCAGGTCTAAGTCTCATGGCCCTCTATCAGAATCCAGAGTTTTGGGAAGATTGGAAAAACTTAATTTTTCGCCCAAAAAAAAAAAAACGTAAGGGGTACCACTGTCGTTTTTTTTTCGGACCCAATTTTTGAGTTTCGATATCTCAGCTCTGGAAGGGGCTAGAGCCTCCATTTTTGCACTCAGGTCTAAGTCTCATGGCCCTCTATCAGAATCCAGAGTTTTGGGAAGATTGGAGAAACTTAATTTTTCGCCCAAAAAAAAAAAAACGTAAGGGGTACCACTGTCGTTTTTTTTTCGGGCCCAATTTTTGAGTTTCGATATCTCAGCTCTGGAAGGGGCTACAGCCTCCATTTTTGCACTCAGGTCTAAGTCTCATGGCCCTCTATCAGAATCCAGAGTTTTGGGAAGATTGGAGAAACTTAATTTTTCGCCCAAAAAAAAAAAAACGTAAGGGGTACCACTGTCGTTTTTTTTTCGGGCCCAATTTTTGAGTTTCGATATCTCAGCTCTGGAAGGGGCTAGAGCCTCCATTTTTGCACTCAGGTCTAAGTCTCATGGCCCTCTATCAGAATCCAGAGTTTTGGGAAGATTGGAAAAACTTAATTTTTCGCCCAAAAAAAAAAAAACGTAAGGGGTACCACTGTCGTTTTTTTTTCGGACCCAATTTTTGAGTTTCGATATCTCAGCTCTGGAAGGGGCTAGAGCCTCCATTTTTGCACTCAGGTCTAAGTCTCATGGCCCTCTATCAGAATCCAGAGTTTTGGGAAGATTGGAGAAACTTAATTTTTCGCCCAAAAAAAAAAAAACGTAAGGGGTACCACTGTCGTTTTTTTTTCGGGCCCAATTTTTGAGTTTCGATATCTCAGCTCTGGAAGGGGCTAGAGCCTCCATTTTTGCACTCAGGTCTAAGTCTCATGGCCCTCTATCAGAATCCAGAGTTTTGGGAAGATTGGAGAAACTTAATTTTTCGCCCAAAAAAAAAAACGTAAGGGGTACCACTGTCGTTTTTTTTCGGGCCCAATTTTTGAGTTTCGATATCTCAGCTCTGGAAGGGGCTAGAGCCTCCATTTTTGCACTCAGGTCTAAGTCTCATGGCCCTCTATCAGAATCCAGAGTTTTGGGAAGATTGGAGAAACTTAATTTTTCGCCCAAAAAAAAAAAACGTAAGGGGTACCACTGTCGTTTTTTTTTCGGGCCGAATTTTTGAGTTTCGATATCTCAGCTCTGGAAGGGGCTAGAGCCTCCATTTTTGCACTCAGGTCTAAGTCTCATGGCCCTCTATCAGAATCCAGAGTTTTGGGAAGATTGGAGAAACTTAATTTTTCGCCCCAAAAAAAAAAACGTAAGGGGTACCACTGTCGTTTTTTTTTTCGGGCCGAATTTTTGAGTTTCGGTATCTCAGCTCTGGAAGGGGCTAGAGCCTCCATTTTTGCACTCAGGTCTAAGTCTCATGGCCCTCTATCAGAATCCAGAGTTTTGGGAAGATTGGAGAAACTTAATTTTTCGCCCCAAAAAAAAAACGTAAGGGGTACCACTGTCGTTTTTTTTTTCGGGCCCAATTTTTGAGTTTCGATATCTCAGCTCTGGAAGGGGCTAGAGCCTCCATTTTTGCACTCAGGTCTAAGTCTCATGGCCCTCTATCAGAATCCAGAGTTTTGGGAAGATTGGAGAAACTTAATTTTTCGCCCAAAAAAAAAAAACGTAAGGGGTACCACTGTCGTTTTTTTTTTCGGGCCCAATTTTTGAGTTTCGATATCTCAGCTCTGGAAGGGGCTAGAGCCTCCATTTTTGCACTCAGGTCTAAGTCTCATGGCCCTCTATCAGAATCCAGAGTTTTGGGAAGATTGGAAAAACTTAATTTTTCGCCCAAAAAAAAAAAACGTAAGGGGTACCACTGTCGTTTTTTTTTCGGACCCAATTTTTGAGTTTCGATATCTCAGCTCTGGAAGGGGCTAGAGCCTCCATTTTTGCACTCAGGTCTAAGTCTCATGGCCCTCTATCAGAATCCAGAGTTTTGGGAAGATTGGAGAAACTTAATTTTTCGCCCAAAAAAAAAAAACGTAAGGGGTACCACTGTCGTTTTTTTTTCGGGCCCAATTTTTGAGTTTCGATATCTCAGCTCTGGAAGGGGCTAGAGCCTCCATTTTTGCACTCAGGTCTAAGTCTCATGGCCCTCTATCAGAATCCAGAGTTTTGGGAAGATTGGAGAAACTTAATTTTTCGCCCAAAAAAAAAAAAACGTAAGGGGTACCACTGTCGTTTTTTTTTCGGGCCCAATTTTTGAGTTTCGATATCTCAGCTCTGGAAGGGGCTAGAGCCTCCATTTTTGCACTCAGGTCTAAGTCTCATGGCCCTCTATCAGAATCCAGAGTTTTGGGAAGATTGGAGAAACTTAATTTTTCGCCCAAAAAAAAAAAACGTAAGGGGTACCACTGTCGTTTTTTTTTCGGACCCAATTTTTGAGTTTCGATATCTCAGCTCTGGAAGGGGCTAGAGCCTCCATTTTTGCACTCAGGTCTAAGTCTCATGGCCCTCTATCAGAATCCAGAGTTTTGGGAAGATTGGAGAAACTTAATTTTTCGCCCAAAAAAAAAAAACGTAAGGGGTACCACTGTCGTTTTTTTTTCGGGCCCAATTTTTGAGTTTCGATATCTCAGCTCTGGAAGGGGCTAGAGCCTCCATTTTTGCACTCAGGTCTAAGTCTCATGGCCCTCTATCAGAATCCAGAGTTTTGGGAAGATTGGAGAAACTTAATTTTTCGCCCAAAAAAAAAAAAAAACGTAAGGGGTACCACTGTCGTTTTTTTTTCGGGCCCAATTTTTGAGTTTCGATATCTCAGCTCTGGAAGGGGCTAGAGCCTCCATTTTTGCACTCAGGTCTAAGTCTCATGGCCCTCTATCAGAATCCAGAGTTTTGGGAAGATTGGAAAAACTTAATTTTTCGCCCAAAAAAAAAAAACGTAAGGGGTACCACTGTCGTTTTTTTTTCGGACCCAATTTTTGAGTTTCGATATCTCAGCTCTGGAAGGGGCTAGAGCCTCCATTTTTGCACTCAGGTCTAAGTCTCATGGCCCTCTATCAGAATCCAGAGTTTTGGGAAGATTGGAGAAACTTAATTTTTCGCCCAAAAAAAAAAAACGTAAGGGGTACCACTGTCGTTTTTTTTTCGGGCCCAATTTTTGAGTTTCGATATCTCAGCTCTGGAAGGGGCTAGAGCCTCCATTTTTGCACTCAGGTCTAAGTCTCATGGCCCTCTATCAGAATCCAGAGTTTTGGGAAGATTGGAAAAACTTAATTTTTCGCCCAAAAAAAAAAAACGTAAGGGGTACCACTGTCGTTTTTTTTTCGGGCCCAATTTTTGAGTTTCGATATCTCAGCTCTGGAAGGGGCTAGAGCCTCCATTTTTGCACTCAGGTCTAAGTCTCATGGCCCTCTATCAGAATCCAGAGTTTTGGGAAGATTGGAGAAACTTAATTTTTCGCCCAAAAAAAAAAAAACGTAAGGGGTACCACTGTCGTTTTTTTTTCTGGCCCAATTTTTGAGTTTCGATATCTCAGCTCTGGAAGGGGCTAGAGCCTCCATTTTTGCACTCAGGTCTAAGTCTCATGGCCCTCTATCAGAATCCAGAGTTTTGGGAAGATTGGAGAAACTTAATTTTTCGCCCAAAAAAAAAACGTAAGGGGTACCACGTCGTTTTTTTTTCGGGCCGAATTTTTGAGTTTCGATATCTCAGCTCTGGAAGGGGCTAGAGCCTCCAATTTTGCACTCAGGTCTAAGTCTCATGGCCCTCTATCAGAATCCAGAGTTTTGGGAAGATTGGAGAAACTTAATTTTTCGCCCAAAAAAAAAAAACGTAAGGGGTACCACTGTCGTTTTTTTTTTCGGGCCGAATTTTTGAGTTTCGATATCTCAGCTCTGGAAGGGGCTAGAGCCTCCATTTTTGCACTCAGGTCTAAGTCTCATGGCCCTCTATCAGAATCCAGAGTTTTGGGAAGATTGGAAAAACTTAATTTTTCGCCCAAAAAAAAAAAAACATAAGGGGTACCACTGTCGTTTTTTTTTTCGGGCCCAATTTTTGAGTTTCGATATCTCAGCTCTGGAAGGGGCTAGAGCCTCCATTTTTGCACTCAGGTCTAAGTCTCATGGCCCTCTATCAGAATCCAGAGTTTTGGGAAGATTGGAGAAACTTAATTTTTCGCCCAAAAAAAAAAACGTAAGGGGTACCACTGTCGTTTTTTTTCGGGCCCAATTTTTGAGTTTCGATATCTCAGCTCTGGAAGGGGCTAGAGCCTCCATTTTTGCACTCAGGTCTAAGTCTCATGGCCCTCTATCAGAATCCAGAGTTTTGGGAAGATTGGAGAAACTTAATTTTTCGCCCAAAAAAAAAAAACGTAAGGGGTACCACTGTCGTTTTTTTTTCGGGCCGAATTTTTGAGTTTCGATATCTCAGCTCTGGAAGGGGCTAGAGCCTCCATTTTTGCACTCAGGTCTAAGTCTCATGGCCCTCTATCAGAATCCAGAGTTTTGGGAAGATTGGAGAAACTTAATTTTTCGCCCCAAAAAAAAAAACGTAAGGGGTACCACTGTCGTTTTTTTTTTCGGGCCGAATTTTTGAGTTTCGATATCTCAGCTCTGGAAGGGGCTAGAGCCTCCATTTTTGCACTCAGGTCTAAGTCTCATGGCCCTCTATCAGAATCCAGAGTTTTGGGAAGATTGGAGAAACTTAATTTTTCGCCCCAAAAAAAAAACGTAAGGGGTACCACTGTCGTTTTTTTTTTCGGGCCCAATTTTTGAGTTTCGATATCTCAGCTCTGGAAGGGGCTAGAGCCTCCATTTTTGCACTCAGGTCTAAGTCTCATGGCCCTCTATCAGAATCCAGAGTTTTGGGAAGATTGGAGAAACTTAATTTTTCGCCCAAAAAAAAAAAACGTAAGGGGTACCACTGTCGTTTTTTTTTCGGGCCCAATTTTTGAGTTTCGATATCTCAGTTCTGGAAGGGGCTAGAGCCTCCATTTTTGCACTCAGGTCTAAGTCTCATGGCCCTCTATCAGAATCCAGAGTTTTGGGAAGATTGGAAAAACTTAATTTTTCGCCCAAAAAAAAAAAAAACGTAAGGGGTACCACTGTCGTTTTTTTTTTCGGACCCAATTTTTGAGTTTCGATATCTCAGCTCTGGAAGGGGCTAGAGCCTCCATTTTTGCACTCAGGTCTAAGTCTCATGGCCCTCTATCAGAATCCAGAGTTTTGGGAAGATTGGAGAAACATAATTTTTCGCCCAAAAAAAAAAAACGTAAGGGGTACCACTGTCGTTTTTTTTTCGGGCCCAATTTTTGAGTTTCGATATCTCAGCTCTGGAAGGGGCTAGAGCCTCCATTTTTGCACTCAGGTCTAAGTCTCATGGCCCTCTATCAGAATCCAGAGTTTTGGGAAGATTGGAGAAACTTAATTTTTCGCCCAAAAAAAAAAAAACGTAAGGGGTACCACTGTCGTTTTTTTTTCGGGCCCAATTTTTGAGTTTCGATATCTCAGCTCTGGAAGGGGCTAGAGCCTCCATTTTTGCACTCAGGTCTAAGTCTCATGGCCCTCTATCAGAATCCAGAGTTTTGGGAAGATTGGAAAAACTTAATTTTTCGCCCAAAAAAAAAAAAACGTAAGGGGTACCACTGTCGTTTTTTTTTCGGGCCCAATTTTTGAGTTTCGATATCTCAGCTCTGGAAGGGGCTAGAGCCTCCATTTTTGCACTCAGGTCTAAGTCTCATGGCCCTCTATCAGAATCCAGAGTTTTGGGAAGATTGGAGAAACTTAATTTTTCGCCCAAAAAAAAAAACGTAAGGGGTACCACTGTCGTTTTTTTTCTGGGCCCAATTTTTGAGTTTCGATATCTCAGCTCTGGAAGGGGCTAGAGCCTCCATTTTTGCACTCAGGTCTAAGTCTCATGGCCCTCTATCAGAATCCAGAGTTTTGGGAAGATTGGAGAAACTTAATTTTTCGCCCCAAAAAAAAAAAAACGTAAGGGGTACCACTGTCGTTTTTTTTCTGGCCCAATTTTTGAGTTTCGATATCTCAGCTCTGGAAGGGGCTAGAGCCTCCATTTTTGCACTCAGGTCTAAGTCTCATGGCCCTCTATCAGAATCCAGAGTTTTGGGAAGATTGGAGAAACTTAATTTTTCGCCCCAAAAAAAAACGTAAGGGGTACCACTGTCGTTTTTTTTTCGGGCCGAATTTTTGAGTTTCGATATCTCAGCTCTGGAAGGGGCTAGAGCCTCCATTTTTGCACTCAGGTCTAAGTCTCATGGCCCTCTATCAGAATCCAGAGTTTTGGGAAGATTGGAGAAACTTAATTTTTCGCCCAAAACAAAAAAAACGTAAGGGGTACCACTGTCGTTTTTTTTTTCGGGCCGAATTTTTGAGTTTCGATATCTCAGCTCTGGAAGGGGCTAGAGCCTCCATTTTTGCACTCAGGTCTAAGTCTCATGGCCCTCTATCAGAATCCAGAGTTTTGGGAAGTTTGGAAAAACTTAATTTTTCGCCCAAAAAAAAAAAAAACATAAGGGGTACCACTGTCGTTTTTTTTTTCGGGCCCAATTTTTGAGTTTCGATATCTCAGCTCTGGAAGGGGCTAGAGCCTCCATTTTTGCACTCAGGTCTAAGTCTCATGGCCCTCTATCAGAATCCAGAGTTTTGGGAAGATTGGAGAAACTTAATTTTTCGCCCAAAAAAAAAAACGTAAGGGGTACCACTGTCGTTTTTTTTCGGGCCCAATTTTTGAGTTTCGATATCTCAGCTCTGGAAGGGGCTAGAGCCTCCATTTTTGCACTCAGGTCTAAGTCTCATGACCCTCTATCAGAATCCAGAGTTTTGGGAAGATTGGAAAAACTTAATTTTTCGCCCAAAAAAAAAAAAACGTAAGGGGTACCACTGTCGTTTTTTTTTCGGGCCCAATTTTTGAGTTTCGATATCTCAGCTCTGGAAGGGGCTAGAGCCTCCATTTTTGCACTCAGGTCTAAGTCTCATGGCCCTCTATCAGAATCCAGAGTTTTGGGAAGATTGGAGAAACTTAATTTTTCGCCCAAAAAAAAAAAACGTAAGGGGTACCACTGTCGTTTTTTTTTTCGGGCCCAATTTTTGAGTTTCGATATCTCAGCTCTGGAAGGGGCTAGAGCCTCCATTTTTGCACTCAGGTCTAAGTCTCATGGCCCTCTATCAGAATCCAGAGTTTTGGGAAGATTGGAAAAACTTAATTTTTCGCCCAAAAAAAAAAAAACGTAAGGGGTACCACTGTCGTTTTTTTTTCGGGCCCAATTTTTGAGTTTCGATATCTCAGCTCTGGAAGGGGCTAGAGCCTCCATTTTTGCACTCAGGTCTAAGTCTCATGGCCCTCTATCAGAATCCAGAGTTTTGGGAACATTGGAGAAACTTAATTTTTCGCCCAAAAAAAAAAAACGTAAGGGGTACCACTGTCGTTTTTTTTTTCGGGCCCAATTTTTGAGTTTCGATATCTCAGCTCTGGAAGGGGCTAGAGCCTCCATTTTTGCACTCAGGTCTAAGTCTCATGGCCCTCTATCAGAATCCAGAGTTTTGGGAAGATTGGAGAAACTAACCCCTTACGTTTTTTTTTTTTGGGCGAAAAATTAAGTTTCTCCAATCTTCCCAAAACTCTGGATTCTGATAGAGGGCCATGAGACTTAGACCTGAGTGCAAAAATGGAGGCTCTAGCCCCTTCCAGAGCTGAGATATCGAAACTCAAAAATTGGGCCCGAAAAAAAAAACGACAGTGGTACCCCTTACGTTTTTTTTTTTTGGGCGAAAAATTAAGTTTCTCCAATCTTCCCAAAACTCTGGATTCTGATAGAGGGCCATGAGACTTAGACCTGAGTGCAAAAATGGAGGCTCTAGCCCCTTCCAGAGCTGAGATATCGAAACTCAAAAATTGGGCCCGAAAAAAAAACGACAGTGGTACCCCTTACGTTTTTTTTTTTGGACGAAAAATTAAGTTTCTCCAATCTTCCCAAAACTCTGGATTCTGATAGAGGGCCATGAGACTTAGACCTGAGTGCAAAAATGGAGGCTCTAGCCCCTTCCAGAGCTGAGATATCCAAACTCAAAAATTGGGCCCGAAAAAAAACGACAGTGGTACCCCTTACGTTTTTTTTTTTTTTGGGCGAAAAATTAAGTTTCTCCAATCTTCCCAAAACTCTGGATTCTGATAGAGGGCCATGAGACTTAGACCTGAGTGCAAAAATGGAGGCTCTAGCCCCTTCCAGAGCTGAGATATCGAAACTCAAAAATTGGGCCCGAAAAAAAAACGACAGTGGTACCCCTTAGTTTTTTTTTTTTGGGCGAAAAATTAAGTTTCTTCAATCTTCCCAAAACTCTGGATTCTGATAGAGGGCCATGAGACTTAGACCTGAGTGCAAAAATGGAGGCTCTAGCCCCTTCCAGAGCTGAGATATCGAAACTCAAAAATTGGGCCCGAAAAAAAAACGACAGTGGTACCCCTTACGTTTTTTTTTTTGGGGCGAAAAATTAAGTTTCTCCAATCTTCCCAAAACTCTGGATTCTGATAGAGGGCCATGAGACTTAGACCTGAGTGCAAAAATGGAGGCTCTAGCCCCTTCCAGAGCTGAGATATCGTAACTCAAAAATTGGGCCCGAAAAAAAAAACGACAGTGGTACCCCTTATGTTTTTTTTTTTGGGCGAAAAATTAAGTTTCTCCAATCTTCCCAAAACTCTGGATTCTGATAGAGGGCCATGAGACTTAGACCTGAGTGCAAAAATGGAGGCTCTAGCCCCTTCCAGAGCTGAGATATCGAAACTCAAAAATTGGGCCCGAAAAAAAAACGACAGTGGTACCCCTTACGTTTTTTTTTTTTGGGCGAAAAATTAAGTTTCTCCAATCTTCCCAAAACTCTGGATTCTGATAGAGGGCCATGAGACTTAGACCTGAGTGCAAAAATGGAGGCTCTATCCCCTTCCAGAGCTGAGATATCGAAACTCAAAAATTGGGCCCGAAAAAAAAACGACAGTGGTACCCCTTACGTTTTTTTTTTGGGGGCGAAAAATTAAGTTTCTCCAATCTTCCCAAAACTCTGGATTCTGATAGAGGGCCATGAGACTTAGACCTGAGTGCAAAAATGGAGGCTCTAGCCCCTTCCAGAGCTGAGATATCGAAACTCAAAAATTGGGCCCGAAAAAAAAACGACAGTGGTACCCCTTACGTTTTTTTTTTGGGGCGAAAAATTAAGTTTCTCCAATCTTCCCAAAACTCTGGATTCTAATAGAGGGCCATAAGACTTAGACCTGAGTGCAAAAATGGAGGCTCTAGCCCCTTCCAGAGCTGAGATATCGAAACTCAAAAATTCGGCCCGAAAAAAAACGACAGTGGTACCCCTTACGTTTTTTTTTTTTTGGGCGAAAAATTAAGTTTCTCCAATCTTCCCAAAACTCTGGATTCTGATAGAGGGCCATGAGACTTAGACCTGAGTGCAAAAATGGAGGCTCTAGCCCCTTCCAGAGCTGAGATATCGAAACTCAAAAATTGGGCCCGAAAAAAAACGACAGTGGTACCCCTTACGTTTTTTTTTTTTGGGCGAAAAATTAAGTTTCTCCAATCTTCCCAAAACTCTGGATTCTGATAGAGGGCCATGAGACTTAGACCTGAGTGCAAAAATGGAGGCTCTAGCCCCTTCCAGAGCTGAGATATCGAAACTCAAAAATTGGGCCCGAAAAAAAAACGACAGTGGTACCCCTTACGTTTTTTTTTTTTGGGCGAAAAATTAAGTTTCTTCAATCTTCCCAAAACTCTGGATTCTGATAGAGGGCCATGAGACTTAGACCTGAGTGCAAAAATGGAGGCTCTAGCCCCTTCCAGAGCTGAGATATCGAAACTCAAAAATTGGGCCCGAAAAAAAAACGACAGTGGTACCCCTTACGTTTTTTTTTTTGGGGCGAAAAATTAAGTTTCTCCAATCTTCCCAAAACTCTGGATTCTGATAGAGGGCCATGAGACTTAGACCTGAGTGCAAAAATGGAGGCTCTAGCCCCTTCCAGAGCTGAGATATCGTAACTCAAAAATTCGGCCCGAAAAAAAAAACGACAGTGGTACCCCTTATGTTTTTTTTTTTGGGCGAAAAATTAAGTTTCTCCAATCTTCCCAAAACTCTGGATTCTGATAGAGGGCCATGAGACTTAGACCTGAGTGCAAAAATGGAGGCTCTAGCCCCTTCCAGAGCTGAGATATCGAAACTCAAAAATTGGGCCCGAAAAAAAAACGACAGTGGTACCCCTTACGTTTTTTTTTTTTGGGCGAAAAATTAAGTTTCTCCAATCTTCCCAAAACTCTGGATTCTGATAGAGGGCCATGAGACTTAGACCTGAGTGCAAAAATGGAGGCTCTAGCCCCTTCCAGAGCTGAGATATCGAAACTCAAAAATTGGGCCCGAAAAAAAAAAACGACAGTGGTACCCCTTACGTTTTTTTTTTTTTTTTGGGCGAAAAATTAAGTTTCTCCAATCTTCCCAAAAACTCTGGATTCTGATAGAGGGCCATGAGACTTAGACCTGAGTGCAAAAATGGAGGCTCTAGCCCCTTCCAGAGCTGAGATATCGAAACTCAAAAATTGGGCCCGAAAAAAAAACGACAGTGGTACCCCTTACGTTTTTTTTTTTGGGGCGAAAAATTAAGTTTCTCCAATCTTCCCAAAACTCTGGATTCTGATAGAGGGCCATGAGACTTAGACCTGAGTGCAAAAATGGAGGCTCTAGCCCCTTCCAGAGCTGAGATATCGAAACTCAAAAATTGGGCCCGAAAAAAAAAACGACAGTGGTACCCCTTACGTTTTTTTTTGGGGGCGAAAAATTAAGTTTCTCCAATCTTCCCAAAACTCTGGATTCTAATAGAGGGCCATAAGACTTAGACCTGAGTGCAAAAATGGAGGCTCTAGCCCCTTCCAGAGCTGAGATATCGAAACTCAAAAATTCGGCCCGAAAAAAAACGACAGTGGTACCCCTTACGTTTTTTTTTTTTGGGCGAAAAATTAAGTTTCTCCAATCTTCCCAAAACTCTGGATTCTGATAGAGGGCCATGAGACTTAGACCTGAGTGCAAAAATGGAGGCTCTAGCCCCTTCCAGAGCTGAGATATCGAAACTCAAAAATTGGGCCCGAAAAAAAAACGACAGTGGTACCCCTTACGTTTTTTTTTTTGGGGCGAAAAATTAAGTTTCTCCAATCTTCCCAAAACTCTGGATTCTGATAGAGGGCCATGAGACTTAGACCTGAGTGCAAAAATGGAGGCTCTAGCCCCTTCCAGAGCTGAGATATCGTAACTCAAAAATTCGGCCCGAAAAAAAAACGACAGTGGTACCCCTTATGTTTTTTTTTTGGGCGAAAAATTAAGTTTCTCCAATCTTCCCAAAACTCTGGATTCTGATAGAGGGCCATGAGACTTAGACCTGAGTGCAAAAATGGAGGCTCTAGCCCCTTCCAGAGCTGAGATATCGAAACTCAAAAATTGGGCCCGAAAAAAAAACGACAGTGGTACCCCTTACGTTTTTTTTTTTTGGGCGAAAAATTAAGTTTCTCCAATCTTCCCAAAACTCTGGATTCTGATAGAGGGCCATGAGACTTAGACCTGAGTGCAAAAATGGAGGCTCTAGCCCCTTCCAGAGCTGAGATATCGAAACTCAAAAATTCGGCCCGAAAAAAAAACGACAGTGGTACCCCTTACGTTTTTTTTTTTGGGCGAAAAATTAAGTTTTTCCAATCTTCCCAAAACTCTGGATTCTGATAGAGGGCCATGAGACTTAGACCTGAGTGCAAAAATGGAGGCTCTAGCCCCTTCCAGAGCTGAGATATCGAAACTCAAAAATTGGGCCCGAAAAAAAAACGACAGTGGTACCCCTTACGTTTTTTTTTTTTGGGCGAAAAATTAAGTTTCTCCAATCCTCCCAAAACTCCGGATTCTGATAGAGGGCCATGAGACTTAGACCTGAGTGCAAAAATGGAGGCTCTAGCCCCTTCCAGAGCTGAGATATCGAAACTCAAAAATTGGGCCCGAAAAAAAAAACGACAGTGGTACCCCTTACGTTTTTTTTTTTTGGGCGAAAAATTAAGTTTCTCCAATCTTCCCAAAACTCTGGATTCTAATAGAGGGCCATAAGACTTAGACCTGAGTGCAAAAATGGAGGCTCTAGCCCCTTCCAGAGCTGAGATATCGAAACTCAAAAATTCGGCCCGAAAAAAAAACGACAGTGGTACCCCTTACGTTTTTTTTTTCTGGCGAAAAATTAAGTTTCTCCAATCTTCCCAAAACTCTGGATTCTGATAGAGGGCCATGAGACTTAGACCTGAGTGCAAAAATGGAGGCTCTAGCCCCTTCCAGAGCTGAGATATCGAAACTCAAAAATTGGGCCCGAAAAAAAAACGACAGTGGTACCCCTTACGTTTTTTTTTTTTTTGGGCGAAAAATTAAGTTTTTCCAATCTTCCCAAAACTCTGGATTCTGATAGAGGGCCATGAGACTTAGACCTGAGTGCAAAATGGAGGCTCTAGCCCCTTCCAGAGCTGAGATATCGAAACTCAAAAATTCGGCCCGAAAAAAAAAACGACAGTGGTACCCCTTACGTTTTTTTTTTTGGGGCGAAAAATTAAGTTTCTCCAATCTTCCCAAAACTCTGGATTCTGATAGAGGGCCATGAGACTTAGACCTGAGTGCAAAAATGGAGGCTCTAGCCCCTTCCAGAGCTGAGATATCGAAACTCAAAATTCGGCCCGAAAAAAAAACGACAGTGGTACCCCTTACGTTTTTTTTTTTGGGCGAAAAATTAAGTTTCTCTAATCTTCCCAAAACTCTGGATTCTGATAGAGGGCCATGAGACTTAGACCTGAGTGCAAAAATGGAGGCTCTAGCCCCTTCCAGAGCTGAGATATCGAAACTCAAAAATTGGGCCCGAAAAAAAACCACAGTGGTACCCCTTACGTTTTTTTTTTTGGGCGAAAAATTACGTTTCTCCAATCTTCCCAAAACTCTGGATTCTGATAGAGGGCCATGAGACTTAGACCTGAGTGCAAAAATGGAGGCTCTAGCCCCTTCCAGAGCTGAGATATCGAAACTCAAAAATTGGGCCCGAAAAAAAAACGACAGTGGTACCCCTTACGTTTTTTTTTTTTGGGCGAAAAATTAAGTTTCTTCAATCTTCCCAAAACTCTGGATTCTGATAGAGGGCCATGAGACTTAGACCTGAGTGCAAAAATGGAGGCTCTAGCCCCTTCCAGAGCTGAGATATCGAAACTCAAAAATTGGGCCCGAAAAAAAAACGACAGTGGTACCCCTTACGTTTTTTTTTTTTGGGGCGAAAAATTAAGTTTCTCCAATCTTCCCAAAACTCTGGATTCTGATAGAGGGCCATGAGACTTAGACCTGAGTGCAAAAATGGAGGCTCTAGCCCCTTCCAAAGCTGAGATATCGAAACTCAAAAATTGGGCCCGAAAAAAAAACGACAGTGGTACCCCTTATGTTTTTTTTTTTTTGGGCGAAAAATTAAGTTTTTCCAATCTTCCCAAAACTCTGGATTCTGATAGAGGGCCATGAGACTTAGACCTGAGTGCAAAAATGGAGGCTCTAGCCCCTTCCAGAGCTGAGATATCGAAACTCAAAAATTGGGCCCGAAAAAAAAAACGACAGTGGTACCCCTTACGTTTTTTTTTTTGGGCGAAAAATTAAGTTTCTTCAATCTTCCCAAAACTCTGGATTCTGATAGAGGGCCATGAGACTTAGACCTGAGTGCAAAAATGGAGGCTCTAGCCCCTTCCAGAGCTGAGATATCGAAACTCAAAAATTGGGCCCGAAAAAAAAACGACAGTGGTACCCCTTACGTTTTTTTTTTTTGGGGCGAAAAATTAAGTTTCTCCAATCTTCCCAAAACTCTGGATTCTGATAGAGGGCCATGAGACTTAGACCTGAGTGCAAAAATGGAGGCTCTAGCCCCTTCCAGAGCTGAGATATCGAAACTCAAAAATTGGGCCCGAAAAAAAAAACGACAGTGGTACCCCTTATGTTTTTTTTTTTGGGCGAAAAATTAAGTTTTTCCAATCTTCCCAAAACTCTGGATTCTGATAGAGGGCCATGAGACTTAGACCTGAGTGCAAAAATGGAGGCTCTAGCCCCTTCCAGAGCTGAGATATCGAAACTCAAAAATTGGGCCCGAAAAAAAAAACGACAGTGGTACCCCTTACGTTTTTTTTTTTTGGGCGAAAAATTAAGTTTCTCCAATCTTCCCAAAACTCTGGATTCTGATAGAGGGCCATGAGACTTAGACCTGAGTGCAAAAATGGAGGCTCTAGCCCCTTCCAGAGCTGAGATATCGAAACTCAAAAATTCGGCCCGAAAAAAAAAACGACAGTGGTACCCCTTACGTTTTTTTTTTTTTGGGCGAAAAATTAAGTTTCTCCAATCTTCCCAAAACTCTGGATTCTGATAGAGGGCCATGAGACTTAGACCTGAGTGCAAAAATGGAGGCTCTAGCCCCTTCCAGAGCTGAGATATCGAAACTCAAAAATTCGGACCGAAAAAAAAACGACAGTGGTACCCCTTACGTTTTTTTTTTTTTGGGCGAAAAATTAAGTTTCTCCAATCTTCCCAAAACTCCGGATTCTGATAGAGGGCCATGAGACTTAGACCTGAGTGCAAAAATGGAGGCTCTAGCCCCTTCCAGAGCTGAGATATCAAAACTCAAAAATTCGGCCCGAAAAAAAAAACGACAGTGGTACCCCTTACGTTTTTTTTTTTGGGGCGAAAAATTAAGTTTCTCCAATCTTCCCAAAACTCTGGATTCTGATAGAGGGCCATGAGACTTAGACCTGAGTGCAAAAATGGAGGCTCTAGCCCCTTCCAGAGCTGAGATATCGAAACTCAAAAATTCGGCCCGAAAAAAAAAACGACAGTGGTACCCCTTACGTTTTTTTTTTTGGGGCGAAAAATTAAGTTTCTCCAATCTTCCCAAAACTCTGGATTCTGATAGAGGGCCATGAGACTTAGACCTGAGTGCAAAAATGGAGGCTCTAGCCCCTTCCAGAGCTGAGATATCGAAACTCAAAAATTCGGCCCGATAAAAAACCAGAGTGGTACCCCTTACGTTTTTTTTTTTGGGCGAAAAATTACGTTTCTCCAATCTTCCCAAAACTCTGGATTCTGATAGAGGGCCATGAGACTTAGACCTGAGTGCAAAAATGGAGGCTCTAGCCCCTTCCAGAGCTGAGATATCGAAACTCAAAAATTGGGCCCGAAAAAAAAAACGACAGTGGTACCCCTTACGTTTTTTTTTTTGGGCGAAAAATTAAGTTTTTCCAATCTTCCCAAAACTCTGGATTCTGATAGAGGGCCATGAGACTTAGACCTGAGTGCAAAAATGGAGGCTCTAGCCCCTTCCAGAGCTGAGATATCGAAACTCAAAAATTGGGCCCGAAAAAAAAAACGACAGTGGAACCCCTTACGTTTTTTTTTTTTTTTGGGCGAAAAATTAAGTTTCTCCAATCTTCCTAAAACTCTGGATTCTGATAGAGGGCCATGAGACTTAGACCTGAGTGCAAAAATTGAGGCTCTAGCCCCTTCCAGAGCTGAGATATCGAAACTCAAAAATTCGGCCCGAAAAAAAAACGACAGTGGTACCCCTTACGTTTTTTTTTTCTGGCGAAAAATTAAGTTTCTCCAATCTTCCCAAAACTCTGGATTCTGATAGAGGGCCATGAGACTTAGACCTGAGTGCAAAAATGGAGGCTCTAGCCCCTTCCAGAGCTGAGATATCGAAACTCAAAAATTGGGCCCGAAAAAAAAACGACAGTGGTACCCCTTACGTTTTTTTTTTTTTTGGGCGAAAAATTAAGTTTTTCCAATCTTCCCAAAACTCTGGATTCTGATAGAGGGCCATGAGACTTAGACCTGAGTGCAAAATGGAGGCTCTAGCCCCTTCCAGAGCTGAGATATCGAAACTCAAAAATTCGGCCCGAAAAAAAAAACGACAGTGGTACCCCTTACGTTTTTTTTTTTGGGGCGAAAAATTAAGTTTCTCCAATCTTCCCAAAACTCTGGATTCTGATAGAGGGCCATGAGACTTAGACCTGAGTGCAAAAATGGAGGCTCTAGCCCCTTCCAGAGCTGAGATATCGAAACTCAAAATTCGGCCCGAAAAAAAAACGACAGTGGTACCCCTTACGTTTTTTTTTTTGGGCGAAAAATTAAGTTTCTCTAATCTTCCCAAAACTCTGGATTCTGATAGAGGGCCATGAGACTTAGACCTGAGTGCAAAAATGGAGGCTCTAGCCCCTTCCAGAGCTGAGATATCGAAACTCAAAAATTGGGCCCGAAAAAAAACCACAGTGGTACCCCTTACGTTTTTTTTTTTGGGCGAAAAATTACGTTTCTCCAATCTTCCCAAAACTCTGGATTCTGATAGAGGGCCATGAGACTTAGACCTGAGTGCAAAAATGGAGGCTCTAGCCCCTTCCAGAGCTGAGATATCGAAACTCAAAAATTGGGCCCGAAAAAAAAACGACAGTGGTACCCCTTACGTTTTTTTTTTTTGGGCGAAAAATTAAGTTTCTTCAATCTTCCCAAAACTCTGGATTCTGATAGAGGGCCATGAGACTTAGACCTGAGTGCAAAAATGGAGGCTCTAGCCCCTTCCAGAGCTGAGATATCGAAACTCAAAAATTGGGCCCGAAAAAAAAACGACAGTGGTACCCCTTACGTTTTTTTTTTTTGGGGCGAAAAATTAAGTTTCTCCAATCTTCCCAAAACTCTGGATTCTGATAGAGGGCCATGAGACTTAGACCTGAGTGCAAAAATGGAGGCTCTAGCCCCTTCCAAAGCTGAGATATCGAAACTCAAAAATTGGGCCCGAAAAAAAAACGACAGTGGTACCCCTTATGTTTTTTTTTTTTGGGCGAAAAATTAAGTTTTTCCAATCTTCCCAAAACTCTGGATTCTGATAGAGGGCCATGAGACTTAGACCTGAGTGCAAAAATGGAGGCTCTAGCCCCTTCCAGAGCTGAGATATCGAAACTCAAAAATTGGGCCCGAAAAAAAAAACGACAGTGGTACCCCTTACGTTTTTTTTTTTGGGCGAAAAATTAAGTTTCTTCAATCTTCCCAAAACTCTGGATTCTGATAGAGGGCCATGAGACTTAGACCTGAGTGCAAAAATGGAGGCTCTAGCCCCTTCCAGAGCTGAGATATCGAAACTCAAAAATTGGGCCCGAAAAAAAAACGACAGTGGTACCCCTTACGTTTTTTTTTTTTGGGGCGAAAAATTAAGTTTCTCCAATCTTCCCAAAACTCTGGATTCTGATAGAGGGCCATGAGACTTAGACCTGAGTGCAAAAATGGAGGCTCTAGCCCCTTCCAGAGCTGAGATATCGAAACTCAAAAATTGGGCCCGAAAAAAAAAACGACAGTGGTACCCCTTATGTTTTTTTTTTTGGGCGAAAAATTAAGTTTTTCCAATCTTCCCAAAACTCTGGATTCTGATAGAGGGCCATGAGACTTAGACCTGAGTGCAAAAATGGAGGCTCTAGCCCCTTCCAGAGCTGAGATATCGAAACTCAAAAATTGGGCCCGAAAAAAAAAACGACAGTGGTACCCCTTACGTTTTTTTTTTTTGGGCGAAAAATTAAGTTTCTCCAATCTTCCCAAAACTCTGGATTCTGATAGAGGGCCATGAGACTTAGACCTGAGTGCAAAAATGGAGGCTCTAGCCCCTTCCAGAGCTGAGATATCGAAACTCAAAAATTCGGCCCGAAAAAAAAAACGACAGTGGTACCCCTTACGTTTTTTTTTTTTTGGGCGAAAAATTAAGTTTCTCCAATCTTCCCAAAACTCTGGATTCTGATAGAGGGCCATGAGACTTAGACCTGAGTGCAAAAATGGAGGCTCTAGCCCCTTCCAGAGCTGAGATATCGAAACTCAAAAATTCGGACCGAAAAAAAAACGACAGTGGTACCCCTTACGTTTTTTTTTTTTTGGGCGAAAAATTAAGTTTCTCCAATCTTCCCAAAACTCCGGATTCTGATAGAGGGCCATGAGACTTAGACCTGAGTGCAAAAATGGAGGCTCTAGCCCCTTCCAGAGCTGAGATATCAAAACTCAAAAATTCGGCCCGAAAAAAAAAACGACAGTGGTACCCCTTACGTTTTTTTTTTTGGGGCGAAAAATTAAGTTTCTCCAATCTTCCCAAAACTCTGGATTCTGATAGAGGGCCATGAGACTTAGACCTGAGTGCAAAAATGGAGGCTCTAGCCCCTTCCAGAGCTGAGATATCGAAACTCAAAAATTCGGCCCGAAAAAAAAAACGACAGTGGTACCCCTTACGTTTTTTTTTTTGGGGCGAAAAATTAAGTTTCTCCAATCTTCCCAAAACTCTGGATTCTGATAGAGGGCCATGAGACTTAGACCTGAGTGCAAAAATGGAGGCTCTAGCCCCTTCCAGAGCTGAGATATCGAAACTCAAAAATTCGGCCCGATAAAAAACCAGAGTGGTACCCCTTACGTTTTTTTTTTTGGGCGAAAAATTACGTTTCTCCAATCTTCCCAAAACTCTGGATTCTGATAGAGGGCCATGAGACTTAGACCTGAGTGCAAAAATGGAGGCTCTAGCCCCTTCCAGAGCTGAGATATCGAAACTCAAAAATTGGGCCCGAAAAAAAAAACGACAGTGGTACCCCTTACGTTTTTTTTTTTGGGCGAAAAATTAAGTTTTTCCAATCTTCCCAAAACTCTGGATTCTGATAGAGGGCCATGAGACTTAGACCTGAGTGCAAAAATGGAGGCTCTAGCCCCTTCCAGAGCTGAGATATCGAAACTCAAAAATTGGGCCCGAAAAAAAAAACGACAGTGGAACCCCTTACGTTTTTTTTTTTTTTTTGGGCGAAAAATTAAGTTTCTCCAATCTTCCTAAAACTCTGGATTCTGATAGAGGGCCATGAGACTTAGACCTGAGTGCAAAAATTGAGGCTCTAGCCCCTTCCAGAGCTGAGATATCGAAACTCAAAAATTGGGCCCGAAAAAAAAACGACAGTGGTACCCCTTACGTTTTTTTTTTTTGGGCGAAAAATTAAGTTTCTCCAATCTTCCCAAAACTCTGGATTCTGATAGAGGGCCATGAGACTTAGACCTGAGTGCAAAAATGGAGGCTCTAGCCCCTTCCAGAGCTGAGATATCGAAACTCAAAAATTGTGCCCGAAAAAAAAAAAACGACAGTGGTACCCCTTACGTTTTTTTTTTTGGGCGAAAAATTAAGTTTCTCCAATCTTCCTAAAACTCTGGATTCTGATAGAGGGCCATGAGACTTAGACCTGAGTGCAAAAATGGAGGCTCTAGCCCCTTCCAGAGCTGAGATATCAAAACTCAAAAATTCGGCCCGAAAAAAAAAACGACAGTGGTACCCCTTACGTTTTTTTTTTTTTGGGCGAAAAATTAAGTTTCTCCAATCTTCCCAAAACTCTGGATTCTGATAGAGGGCCATGAGACTTAGACCTGAGTGCAAAAATGGAGGCTCTAGCCCCTTCCAGAGCTGAGATATCGAAACTCAAAAATTCGGACCGAAAAAAAAACGACAGTGGTACCCCTTACGTTTTTTTTTTTTGGGCGAAAAATTAAGTTTCTCCAATCTTCCCAAAACTCCGGATTCTGATAGAGGGCCATGAGACTTAGACCTGAGTGCAAAAATGGAGGCTCTAGCCCCTTCCAGAGCTGAGATATCAAAACTCAAAAATTCGGCCCGAAAAAAAAAACGACAGTGGTACCCCTTACGTTTTTTTTTTTGGGGCGAAAAATTAAGTTTCTCCAATCTTCCCAAAACTCTGGATTCTGATAGAGGGCCATGAGACTTAGACCTGAGTGCAAAAATGGAGGCTCTAGCCCCTTCCAGAGCTGAGATATCGAAACTCAAAAATTCGGCCCGAAAAAAAAAACGACAGTGGTACCCCTTACGTTTTTTTTTTTGGGGCGAAAAATTAAGTTTCTCCAATCTTCCCAAAACTCTGGATTCTGATAGAGGGCCATGAGACTTAGACCTGAGTGCAAAAATGGAGGCTCTAGCCCCTTCCAGAGCTGAGATATCGAAACTCAAAAATTCGGCCCGATAAAAAACCACAGTGGTACCCCTTACGTTTTTTTTTTTGGGCGAAAAATTACGTTTCTCCAATCTTCCCAAAACTCTGGATTCTGATAGAGGGCCATGAGACTTAGACCTGAGTGCAAAAATGGAGGCTCTAGCCCCTTCCAGAGCTGAGATATCGAAACTCAAAAATTGGGCCCGAAAAAAAAAACGACAGTGGTACCCCTTACGTTTTTTTTTTTGGGCGAAAAATTAAGTTTTTCCAATCTTCCCAAAACTCTGGATTCTGATAGAGGGCCATGAGACTTAGACCTGAGTGCAAAAATGGAGGCTCTAGCCCCTTCCAGAGCTGAGATATCGAAACTCAAAAATTGGGCCCGAAAAAAAAAACGACAGTGGAACCCCTTACGTTTTTTTTTTTTTTTGGGCGAAAAATTAAGTTTCTCCAATCTTCCTAAAACTCTGGATTCTGATAGAGGGCCATGAGACTTAGACCTGAGTGCAAAAATTGAGGCTCTAGCCCCTTCCAGAGCTGAGATATCGAAACTCAAAAATTGGGCCCGAAAAAAAAACGACAGTGGTACCCCTTACGTTTTTTTTTTTTGGGCGAAAAATTAAGTTTCTCCAATCTTCCCAAAACTCTGGATTCTGATAGAGGGCCATGAGACTTAGACCTGAGTGCAAAAATGGAGGCTCTAGCCCCTTCCAGAGCTGAGATATCGAAACTCAAAAATTGTGCCCGAAAAAAAAAAACGACAGTGGTACCCCTTACGTTTTTTTTTTTGGGCGAAAAATTAAGTTTCTCCAATCTTCCTAAAACTCTGGATTCTGATAGAGGGCCATGAGACTTAGACCTGAGTGCAAAAATGGAGGCTCTAGCCCCTTCCAGAGCTGAGATATCGAAACTCAAAAATTGGGCCCGAAAAAAAAACGACAGTGGTACCCCTTACGTTTTTTTTTTTTTGGGCGAAAAATTAAGTTTCTCCAATCTTCGCAAAACTCTGGATTCTGATAGAGGGCCATGAGACTTAGACCTGAGTGCAAAAATGGAGGCTCTAGCCCCTTCCAGAGCTGAGATATCGAAACTCAAAAATTCGGCCCGAAAAAAAAAACGACAGTGGTACCCCTTACGTTTTTTTTTTGGGGCGAAAAATTAAGTTTCTCCAATCTTCCCAAAACTCTGGATTCTGATAGAGGGCCATGAGACTTAGACCTGAGTGCAAAAATGGAGGCTCTAGCCCCTTCCAGAGCTGAGATATCGAAACTCAAAAATTCGGCCCGAAAAAAAAACGACAGTGGTACCCCTTACGTTTTTTTTTTTTTGGGCGAAAAATTAAGTTTCTCCAATCTTCCCAAAACTCTGGATTCTGATAGAGGGCCATGAGACTTAGACCTGAGTGCAAAAATGGAGGCTCTAGCCCTTCCAGAGCTGAGATATCGAAACTCAAAAATTGGGCCCGAAAAAAAACCACAGTGGTACCCCTTACGTTTTTTTTTTTGGGCGAAAAATTACGTTTCTCCAATCTTCCCAAAACTCTGGATTCTGATAGAGGGCCATGAGACTTAGACCTGAGTGCAAAAATGGAGGCTCTAGCCCCTTCCAGAGCTGAGATATCGAAACTCAAAAATTGGGCCCGAAAAAAAAAACGACAGTGGTACCCCTTACGTTTTTTTTTTTTGGGCGAAAAATTAAGTTTCTCCAATCTTCCCAAAACTCTGGATTCTGATAGAGGGCCATGAGACTTAGACCTGAGTGCAAAAATGGAGGCTCTAGCCCCTTCCAGAGCTGAGATATCGAAACTCAAAAATTGGGCCCGAAAAAAAAAAAACGACAGTGGTACCCCTTACGTTTTTTTTTTTGGGCGAAAAATTACGTTTCTCCAATCTTCCCAAAACTCTGGATTCTGATAGAGGGCAATGAGACTTAGACCTGAGTGCAAAAATGGAGGCTCTAGCCCCTTCCAGAGCTGAGATATAGAAACTCAAAAATTCGGCCCGAAAAAAAAAAACGACAGTGGTACCCCTTACGTTTTTTTTTTTTGGGCGAAAAATTAAGTTTCTCCAATCTTCCCAAAACTCTGGATTCTGATAGAGGGCCATGAGACTTAGACCTGAGTGCAAAAATGGAGGCTCTAGCCCCTTCCAGAGCTGAGATATTGAAACTCAAAAATTCGGCCCGAAAAAAAAAACGACAGTGGTACCCCTTACGTTTTTTTTTTTTTGGGGCGAAAAATTAAGTTTCTCCAATCTTCCCAAAACTCTGGATTCTGATAGAGGGCCATGAGACTTAGACCTGAGTGCAAAAATGGAGGCTCTAGTCCCTTCCAGAGCTGAGATATCGAAACTCAAAAATTCGGCCCGAAAAAAAAACGACAGTGGTACCCCTTACGTTTTTTTTTTTTGGGCGAAAAAATAAGTTTCTCCAATCTTCCCAAAACTCTGGATTCTGATAGAGAGCCATGAGACTTAGACCTGAGTGCAAAAATGGAGGCTCTAGCCCCTTCCAGAGCTGAGATATCGAAACTCAAAAATTCGGCCCGAAAAAAAAACGACAGTGGTACCCCTTACGGTTTTTTTTTGGGCGATAAATTAAGTTTCTCCAATCTTCCCAAAACTCTGGATTCTGATAGAGGGCCACGAGACTTAGACCTGAGTGCAAAAATGGAGGCTCTAGCCCCTTCCAGAGCTGAGATATCGAAACTCAAAAATTGGGCCCGAAAAAAAACCACAGTGGTACCCCTTACGTTTTTTTTTTGGGCGAAAAATTACGTTTCTCCAATCTTCCCAAAACTCTGGATTCTGATAGAGGGCCATGAGACTTAGACCTGAGTGCAAAAATGGAGGCTCTAGCCCCTTCCAGAGCTGAGATATCGAAACTCAAAAATTGGGCCCGAAAAAAAAAACGACAGTGGTACCCCTTACGTTTTTTTTTTTTGGGCGAAAAATTAAGTTTCTCCAATCTTCCCAAAACTCTGGATTCTGATAGAGGGCCATGAGACTTAGACCTGAGTGCAAAAATGGAGGCTCTAGCCCCTTCCAGAGCTGAGATATCGAAACTCAAAAATTGGGCCCGAAAAAAAAAAAACGACAGTGGTACCCCTTACGTTTTTTTTTTTTGGGCGAAAAATTAAGTTTCTCCAATCTTCCCAAAACTCTGGATTCTGATAGAGGGCCATGAGACTTAGACCTGAGTGCAAAAATGGAGGCTCTAGCCCCTTCCAGAGCTGAGATATCGAAACTCAAAAATTGGGCCCGAAAAAAAAACGACAGTGGTACCCCTTACGTTTTTTTTTTTGGGCGAAAAATTAAGTTTCTCCAATCTTCCCAAAACTCTGGATTCTGATAGAGGGCAACGAGACTTAGACCTGAGTGCAAAAATGGAGGCTCTAGCCCCTTCCAGAGCTGAGATATTGAAACTCAAAAATTCGGCCCGAAAAAAAAACGACAGTGGTACCCCTTACTTTTTTTTTTTTGGGGCGAAAAATTAAGTTTCTCCAATCTTCCCAAAACTCTGGATTCTGATAGAGGGCCATGAGACTTAGACCTGAGTGCAAAAATGGAGGCTCTAGTCCCTTCCAGAGCTGAGATATCGAAACTCAAAAATTCGGCCCGAAAAAAAAACGACAGTGGTACCCCTTACGTTTTTTTTTTTTGGGCGAAAAAATAAGTTTCTCCAATCTTCCCAAAACTCTGGATTCTGATAGAGGGCCATGAGACTTAGACCTGAGTGCAAAAATGGAGGCTCTAGCCCCTTCCAGAGCTGAGATATCGAAACTCAAAAATTCGGCCCGAAAAAAAAACGACAGTGGTACCCCTTACGGTTTTTTTTTGGGCGATAAATTAAGTTTCTCCAATCTTCCCAAAACTCTGGATTCTGATAGAGGGCCATGAGACTTAGACCTGAGTGCAAAAATGGAGGCTCTAGCCCCTTCCAGAGCTGAGATATCGAAACTCAAAAATTCGGCCCGAAAAAAAAAACGACAGTGGTACCCCTTACGTTTTTTTTTTTGGGGCGAAAAATTAAGTTTCTCCAATCTTCCCAAAACTCTGGATTCTGATAGAGGGCCATGAGACTTAGACCTGAGTGCAAAAATGGAGGCTCTAGCCCCTTCCAGAGCTGAGATATCGAAACTCAAAAATTCGGCCCGAAAAAAAAAAACGACAGTGGTACCCCTTACGTTTTTTTTTTTTGGGCGAAAAATTAAGTTTCTCCAATCTTCCCAAAACTCTGGATTCTGATAGAGGGCCATGAGACTTAGACCTGAGTGCAAAAATGGAGGCTCTAGCCCCTTCCAGAGCTGAGATATCGAAACTCAAAAATTCGGCCCGAAAAAAAAACGACAGTGGTACCCCTTACGTTTTTTTTTTGGGCGATAAATTAAGTTTCTCCAATCTTCCCAAAACTCTGGATTCTGATAGAGGGCCATGAGACTTAGACCTGAGTGCAAAAATGGAGGCTCTAGTCCCTTCCAGAGCTGAGATATCGAAACTCAAAAATTCGGCCCGAAAAAAAAAACGACAGTGGTACCCCTTACGTTTTTTTTTTTGGGCAAAAAATAAGTTTCTCCAATCTTCCCAAAACTCTGGATTCTGATAGAGGGCCATGAGACTTAGACCTGAGTGCAAAAATGGAGGCTCTAGCCCCTTCCAGAGCTGAGATATCGAAACTCAAAAATTCGGCCCGAAAAAAAAAACGACAGTGGTACCCCTTACGGTTTTTTTTTTGGGCGATAAATTAAGTTTCTCCAATCTTCCCAAAACTCTGGATTCTGATAGAGGGCCATGAGACTTAGACCTGAGTGCAAAAATGGAGGCTCTAGCCCCTTCCAGAGCTGAGATATCGAAACTCAAAAATTCGGCCCGAAAAAAAAAACGACAGTGGTACCCCTTACGTTTTTTTTTTTTGGGCAAAAAATAAGTTTCTCCAATCTTCCCAAAACTCTGGATTCTGATAGAGGGCCATGAGACTTAGACCTGAGTGCAAAAATGGAGGCTCTAGCCCCTTCCAGAGTTGAGATATCGAAACTCAAAAATTCGGCCCGAAAAAAAAAACGACAGTGGTACCCCTTACGTTTTTTTTTTGGGGGCGAAAAATTAAGTTTCTCCAATCTTCCCAAAACTCTGGATTCTGATAGAGGGCCATGAGACTTAGACCTGAGTGCAAAAATGGAGGCTCTAGTCCCTTCCAGAGCTGAGATATCGAAACTCAAAAATTCGGCCCGAAAAAAAAACGACAGTGGTACCCCTTACGTTTTTTTTTTTTGGGCAAAAAATAAGTTTCTCCAATCTTCCCAAAACTCTGGATTCTGATAGAGGGCCATGAGACTTAGACCTGAGTGCAAAAATGGAGGCTCTAGCCCCTTCCAGAGCTGAGATATCGAAACTCAAAAATTCGGCCCGAAAAAAAAACCGACAGTGGTACCCCTTACGGTTTTTTTTTTGGGCGATAAATTAAGTTTCTCCAATCTTCCCAAAACTCTGGATTCTGATAGAGGGCCATGAGACTTAGACCTGAGTGCAAAAATGGAGGCTCTAGCCCCTTCCAGAGCTGAGATATCGAAACTCAAAAATTCGGCCCGAAAAAAAAAAACGACAGTGGTACCCCTTACGTTTTTTTTTGGGGGCGAAAAATTAAGTTTCTCCAATCTTCCCAAAACTCTGGATTCTGATAGAGGGCCATGAGACTTAGACCTGAGTGCAAAAATGGAGGCTCTAGCCCCTTCCAGAGCTGAGATATCTAAACTCAAAAATTCGGCCCGAGAAAAAAAAAAACGACAATGGTACCCCTTACGTTTTTTTTTTTTGGGCGAAAAATTAAGTTTCTCCAATCTTCCCAAAACTCTGGATTCTGATAGAGGGCAATGAGACTTAGACCTGAGTGCAAAAATGGAGGAACTAGCCCCTTCCAGAGCTGAGATATCGAAACTCAAAAACTCGGCCCGAAAAAAAAACGACAGTGGTACCCCTTACGTTTTTTTTTTGGGCGAAAAATTAAGTTTCTCCAATCTTCACAAAACTCTGGATTCTGATAGAGGGCCATGAGACTTAGACCTGAGTGCAAAAATGGAGGCTCTAGCCCCTTCCAGAGCTGAGATATCGAAACTCAAATATTCGGCCCGAAAAAAAAAACGACAGTGGTACCCCTTACGTTTTTTTTTTGGGCGAAAAATTAAGTTTCTCCAATCTTCACAAAACTCTGGATTCTGATAGAGGGCCATGAGACTTAGACCTGAGTGCAAAAATGGAGGCTCTAGCCCCTTCCAGAGCTGAGATATCGAAACTCAAATATTCGGCCCGAAAAAAAAAACGACAGTGGTACCCCTTACGTTTTTTTTTTTGGACGAAAAATTAAGTTTCTCCAATCTTCCCAAAACTCTGGATTCTGATAGAGGGCCATGAGACTTAGACCTGAGTGCAAAATGGAGGCTCTAGCCCCTTCCAGAGCTGAGATATCGAAACTCAAAAATTCGGCCCGAAAAAAAAACGACAGTGGTACCCCTTACGTTTTTTTTTTTGGGCGAAAAATTAAGTTTCTCCAATCTTCACAAAACTCTGGATTCTGATAGAGGGCCATGAGACTTAGACCTGAGTGCAAAAATGGAGGCTCTAGCCCCTTCCAGAGCTGAGATACCGAAACTCAAAAATTGGGCCCAAAAAAAAACGACAGTGGTACCCCTTACGTTTTTTTTTTTTTTTGGGGCGAAAAATTAAGTGTCTCCAATCTTCCCAAAACTATGGATTCAGATAGAGGACCATGAGACTTAGACCTGAGTGTAAAAATGGAGGCTCTAGACCCTTCCAGAGCTGAGATATCGAAAGTCAAAAATTCGACCCGAAAAAAAAAACGACAGTGGCTTTCGGTTTTTTTTTTTGGGCGAAAAATTAAGTTTCTCCAATCTTCTCAAAACTCTGGATTCTGATAGAGGGCAACGAGACTTAGACCTGAGTGCACAAATGGAGGCTCTAGACCCTTCCAGAGCTGAGATATTAAGATATTTATAATGGCATTAATTCTACGTGGGATCTCAATATCTCAGCTCTGGAAGGGTCTAGAGCCTCCATTTTTGCACTCAGGTCTAAGTCTCATGGCCCTCTATCAGAATCCAGAGTTTTGAGAAGATTGGAGAAACTTAATTTCTCGCCCCGAAAAAAAAACCCGAAAGGGGTACCACTGTCGTTTTTTTTTTCGGGTCAAAATTTTGAGTTTCTGAGATCTTCTTGAAACTCTGGATTCTAATAGAGGGCCACGAGACTTAGGCCTGAGTGCAAAAATGGGGGCTCTAGACCCTTCCTGGGCTGAGATATTGAGATATTTATAATGGCATTAATGCTACATGGGATCTCAATATATCAGCTCTGGAAGGGTCTGGAGCCTCCATTTTTGCACTCAGGTCTAAGTCTCATGGCCCTCTATTAGAATCCAGAGTTTTGAGAGAATTGGAGAAACTTAATTTCTCGCCCCAAAAAAAAAAAACGAAAGGGATTCTACTGTGGGTTTTTTTTTTTCAGGTCGAAATTTTGAGTTTGTCTGATCTTCTTGAAACTCTGGATTCTGATATAGGGCCATGAGACTTAGACCTGAGTGCCAAAATGGAGGCTCCAGACCCTTCCAGAGCTGATATATTGAGATATTTATAATTCTACCAGAAAGACTCGGGAGATAAGTTGAAAAGCAGAATACATTTATTGACAGCTCATCAAGCATAAATTTATTAGTTCTTTGGCGTAGAACCCGTCCTTAGCGAGCAAAGCGAGGTTAGTCGAATCTGCATGTCCCGCCTGAGATGAAGGCCGGTGCGCAGCCGACCCCCTGGAGGTAAGGAAGGGACCATCCTGGTGGTGGTGATGGGGAGGATGGAGGGGAAGGTAACATCTTGGTGGTGGTTGGGGAGCATGGAGGTGAATGGCAGCATCAGCATCTGTGAACTCAGACAAGTGTTAGTACCCATCTTTTATACTGTGACTGTTAACACCTGATTGGATAGGAATGAGGTAATACATGACACGCTTATTGAATGTTCCTGACAGAACTTAAGCTAAAGCTTTCATTGGCATAAATGCTCCGTGGGATCTCAATATCTCAGCTCTCGAAGGGTCCAGAGCCTCCATTTTTGCACTCAGGTCTAAGTCTCATGGCCCTCTATCAGAATCCAGAGTTTTGAGAAGATTGGAGAAACTTAATTTCTCGCCCCGAAAAAAATTTGAGTTTCTCTGATCTTCTTGAAACTCTGGATTCTGATATAGGGCCACGAGACTTAGACCTGAGTGCCAAAATGGGGGCTCTAGACTCTTCCTGAGCTGAGATATTGAGATATTTATAATGGCATTAATCCTACGTGGGATCTAAATATCTCAGCTCTGGAAGGGTCTAGAGCCTCCATTTTTGCACTCAGGTCTAAGTCTTATGGCCCTCTATCAGAATCCAAAGTTTTGGAGAAACTTAATTTCTCGCCCCGAAAAAAAAAAACGAAAGGGGTACCACTGTCGTTTTTTTTTTTTTCCGGGTCGAAATTTTGAGTTTCTCTGATCTTCTTGATCATGTACATCATGTACACTCTAGAGTGCGCCCTTGAGGAGAACTGCCTGTCCAGCACAGCGAAAAAGAATGACCACAGCTCCTACCACCGCCTGCTCTGCTTCTCCTCCCAGATCCACAACGTCGGCCAAGCTGACTTCAGACCAAAAATGGGTTACCATTCCTGGACCTGGCACGAGTGTCACAGGCAAGACCATAAACACCTTAGTAAACGACAAAGATACACACAAAGACTTCAACACATGATGCCAATATGGCGGCGTTTAAAACTTCTAATTATTGTTGTATTTTGTCTCTGTGTTCAGGCATTATCACAGCATGGATGTTTTTACACATTATGACCTGCTGAGTCTGAACAGCACCAAGGTTGCAGAGGGTCACAAGGCCAGTTTCTGTCTAGAGGACACTCAAAGTGACGAAGGTGAGAACTTATGAGATGGCCCAATAACGCTAAAGTTAATCAACACTAGTACAAAGGTGCGTTCACACCATGTCGTGGTTACAGTAATAACTGCTCTGAGTAGAATCCCAGACAGCAACATAGTGTCGGCCCAGATCCGGCCCACATCTGGTACACTTGGATTCCACACAGTCCAGATGTAGGCCGGAGAAACGAGTTCTATTCAGTCATAAACAGCTCTACAGAAGTGGAGGTAAGGAAGGGACCACTCTATTATTCAGCTCGAAAATCTAATTGGTTGTTTTCGTTGATCCAGGTATTCAGAAACTGTATCTTTGTGCCGACTTTGGTGAACAGGGCATCACCGTTGGCTGCTGAGACACTTACAGACAGTGGATCGATATCACAGATGTGAAACCAGGAGACTATATTTTCCAGGTACCGGTTTATTTGAAGTGAACTAAAAGTAAAAAAAATTCTTTTTTTACTAACATGACTCATGTCACATAGGTCGTAATCAATCCTAACTATGATGTAGCCGAGTAGGATTACACCAACAATGTCATGAAGTGCAAGTGCCGCTATGATGGATACAGGATATGGACGTACAACTGTAATATAGGTGAGTTGGTTAGAAAAATACTGAATTGAATGTCTACCAGGACAGTTTAACAATTTCCCTGCCATTGATGGAAATTTTCATAATTTGTGTGACAACGCTTTCCCGCCATAGACTAAACTTTCCCGGTTTCTGTTTTCACTGTTATACAGTAGGGAGCGGTATTACACATATTCTGAAAGGGTACAGAATCTCCTGGTCAAAACAATGAAGAAGATGCATAAACAAGTTATATCATATGTAATCATAAGCATATGTAAAATAATGCAATCACCAACATTAAACAGCATATAATCAAAACTGCCTAACTGCCTAATGTAACTCCATATATGTTAGATCACCGTTCTGAATCCCATCCAGACGTACTTTAACAAAAACTTGATTTTCTCAGTTTTATCTTTTATTGTCTCTTAAATAAGTCTCTTATTGGCCAGTTTAGCCAAGCCCTCCAAAAAACAATCAAAACATTTAATAAAATAATGCACATTATGCAGAATATTCCTATTTAATGGTATTAGTATGTTAATTGCATGTAATATATTACACTTTCAGTAAACTTTTGCATTTGGTACATAAAAGAGTTTTTAAGCGTGTTTTTTTGCATTTACTCTCGAAAAAGTGAATTATTTGCGAAGCAATTGGTTCAATGGATTCAAAGTTTCAAAAAGGTTTGTTTCCCCAATCAATAGTTAGAAGTAAATAATAATACCACCTCTACCACTTTCCAGGTGGCTCGCGGAGTTCAGACATGGACGAAAACCCTGGAATGAGCAACCAGTTGCACCTCAGATAGGAGACAGTGAGGAACGGCAAAGCTCTCAGTGGAGGAAGCTGCAGGCTGTCACTCAAGACTATTGAAATACAACTGACCACTAGTGAGACTCCAGCACTTCAATTGGTAGAGACCACTGCTCTGTAACCCACCTCAAAATATAGATGCAGTCGCTAGGTTGAAGTACATCTTGTGTCCTTTTACGGCCCTCGCTATATCAAGCTTGATTTGTACAGAAACTATTTAAATTCTTTAAACGTACTGTACTTGCTGCATTTATGTGTTATTATTATATGTTAAAATTGGAACTTCCATACTTAAAGTATCACAAAGTCTGCAGTTTCATGAACCAAACGCCACTTTTTTGTGGTTAATTTATCAAGCATGTCAAATAATTTATTGTGTTCAGGCTGGGATTATATTTCATCAACTTTTGTGTATGCAATGTGAAACTGTAAGAATTTGTTGCAAATCTGTGAAGCATCTACCCTCTGTTTTACTAGGGTACCTATGACCAGTTCAATGGTTTCCGAATATACTGTGTTTATGACTGAACAACACATTTGGTCAAACCATTGCATTGTTTTCTAATACTAAAGCAATTAATGTTTGTTACTTGGAGGATGGTGTTTTTTTTATGTTAACATGACAACCCATGTATTTTTAGAGCTAAAATGTGTGGAAACAATTTAAGATTTGACACCGATAAAAACACCGATTTGTATTTAATCAAAATGTAAAAAACATGTTCGAAGTATCGCACAATTTTAAAACGCAGTGCAGAAATAATTTTCAACTACTTAGTATGGAGAAACAGAGTAAAAGAAAGCAAATGTACAAAAAAAAAGTATTTGGGGGAAAAATACTTTTGAGACAACTTGTGAGACAACATATTTCATGTGTTTTAGATGTTCATCTACGTGTGCTGCTAAGATAAAGCTTTGCTCCTTTTCCTCTCCTTTCTGGATTATGTAGTAGCTGATGATGTCAAGAACATTAGTCATTCGAACGAATAAAAACAAGACAGGAACTGGGGTAGATTTCTTCAGTTGGGGTCATTTCTTCAAGCCTTTGCTCAATCCCAGTGCTCTGGTTACCATCCTGCGAGCCACCGCTGTGTCCGTGCGGGGCCTTTCCTTAACCGGCTGAATGAACTCTAAGGGGACACATCATCATCACACTTGATAGTAATATACTAAAAATATATACACGTTCAAAAAGCACAAGCGACCTTATTATTTTACTTCCCAATTAAAATTCATAGTTTTTTTGTACCATGAAATGTCATTCCAATGCAACTCATTTAAAAAAAGCCTTTTCCCCCAACTTTCTAGTCATAAGAAAATCCTGAAAAAAATATATCACGGTTTTCCCAAAAATATTATGCTGTATTCAACATTGTTAATAATCAGAAATGTTTCTTGAGCTGCAAATCATCACCTAAATTCAGCTTTGATTCACAAGACTAGATTACATTTTAACATACTGTATATTAAAATGGAAATATTTCAAACATTATTGTTGATTTGTATTTTTGATTAAATAAATCCTTGATCTTGGTGAGCATAAGAGACTTTCAAAACAATTTAACTTTAACAATTTTGTGTTTCACCACTTGTAATTTAAATATCTTGAAAAAAGTACAAAGGTTTTTTGTTTTGTTTTCTTGATTATGGACACATTGTCTTCTAATATAAGAATCACCATATTTCTGAGAGCCGTTTATTCAGTGGCTCAGCTTTCATACCTGCTCGTCTGACTGCTTTCCACTTGGCTTTCTGACTCCCCTCTAGTAGCACACGGGTTTTCAGTATCGGATGCTTAAGAGAGAGTGCCTGTGTGGCTGAAAACAAACAAAAATGTGTCACTCAAACAGAACAACATAAAAGAGGATAATTCTTAACACATGAATGGAAAAAAAAAATACTGCCGAATGAAACAATACCTGCGGACTGACTTGAAAATATACCGAGAGCATGAGTGTTATCCACCCACTTGATCTTCATCCCCCCTTCACTGGAAACAGAAGTAGACCAGTGTCACATTTTTGCATTTCAATTATTATTTCGCTCACATTATAAGGGTGCCATATCACCTATAATCAGCAAAGGCATCAAGAAGGTCTTCTGTTTTAAAAAAGGTAGGGAAGTTGTAGATCTCAATGACATGGCCAAACTCATCTGGGTCAAGCCAGATGTTTGTATAGGCTGGGAAATCATTGCAGGTGTTCAGTACGGTGATGTCCTCGCACTTGAGTTTGGCTTTGATCTGACAAACACAGAATGAATGACAAAATGTGTGAAAACAAAAGAGAATAAAAATTATGGTAAAAACAGTAAGAGATGCATTGGCTCTTTATGCAAATAACAAACCTCAAAGGGCCCGTTTTACACTTGGCCACATAAACGTGTCTACTACGTAAAACTAATATAAATCCAATCCTCAATTCTCACGCTAAATGCAAATTTAACAGTTCACGTCAATGTAAGAAACAGATATGAGCTGGATTTCAGGCCGCAATAAAAGAGAAAGCTGCATCATATCTGTTCGCAATGCGTGTTGCAGTAGCGCTGTCATATCTGGCTAACCGGAGCACTATAACACTCTGACATGATTTTATATATATATATATTGTTTACATGTAGAACCGGTCAAAAGTTTGGAAACATTCCTATTTTTAATGGTTTTGAAAGAAGTCTTATGCACATTAAGCCAGAATATTTATTTGATAGAAAATACAGAAAAATTTTAGTCTGGGTTTCCCCATACTGCCTTACCGCAGCAGCGTGATTTTATTCACGCTCAAAGGCAGTCTGGATACCATGGCCAGATTTTCGCCTCATTTAGGGAACCAGTCACAGAACGGGGAGGGAGCAGCAAGACGATGACGACATCTATGCCACACACCGCAGTTTGTTTATATCTATGGATTCAACATGGCAGCAGACAGACGCGAAGCTACCATGGAAGCTACCTTATGATGCAGCCTTAGATATTGTTTTAAGTAGTTTAGAATGCAAGTTTATTTAAAAAAAGAGCAGCTTTTGGCGTTAAACTTCACAAGACTCCAGTCGTTATTGTTGTCTCGCCATTAATCGCCCAAATGGAGGACCAGGAACAGGAGGCGGTCAACCTTGGAATATTTGCCGCTCAGTTGTATCCCGAGAAAGAAAATGTGACAAAGAATTGTCAATACCAACTTCTGTTCGGTAGCCCGAGGCCTGGATGAGCGCAAAGTGGCAAGACATGTTAGCCACGGAGTTAGTACCAACCTGCTAGGCATCGTCGTCAACGAAGTCCTTTTAACTTATAAATGGTAAGTGGTATTTATTAATATCATATTGTCATTATGCATGTAGACTACCTACTGTGGTTGTCACAGTGCCAATAAGTTACTAAAATACTACTACAAATTAAAATAATGGATTTTTATTTCAAAATACTTTTATTTCAGGAGGTCTTACGGGCTTGGGACAACATGTGGGTGAGTCATTAATAACATAATTTTCATTTTTGGGTGAAATAACACTTTAAGTTACAATACCTCAGAGAGCAAACTTTCATCAAAGTGCTGAAGTTGGAGGGTCGCATCAGTGGGAAGTGGGTCTGTGTTGTTGGCACAATACTCTTCTGCTTGGTCATCTAATGTTAAAGACGTGAAGAAAGACACAGTCTCGTCCCAGGCTGGAGGCCACGGGGAGGGCCCGGACCTTGAAAGCTGCACAAAGTTCTGATCGGCAAGTGATTGGTCAGTCCTGTCCACCTCTGTCTCCTGATTGGAAGCAAGAACTTCCTTAGCAACGTCAGAGCTAGTATCCTCAGATGATTCCTCCAGATTCGCCTTATGTCTCCTAGCTAAAGGAACATAAATAGCCTTTTCTAGCCGTTTGGCTCTTCTTCTGTTGCATTCGTCCTCCATTTTCTCGCCCCGACCGCGTGCTTGTTCATGGAAACTGCTCTTCATACATATATGATCCTCATCTGGCAATCTGTCAGATGCACCACAATGATGAGACAGCAAATCTATGTAAGCACGTCAAGTGACATTAGGTTTGGCAGCTTTACCTGAGGTCGGAATAGCACACTACGACTCTGCGGGCGCAGCCCTCACCCACAGAGAAGGTGCTGAGGTCGGGGAGATTGCCAGTTGTTTGGTGAATCAGGAAGCGAAGTCGGCTCGGGATAGGTGGGAAGAGTAGAATGCTACAATTGGGAAACATTAAAATAAAACAGTATGGCAGCTGTATATTCATCGATAGATAGATAAGACAGACAGATATATAAGATAGATAGATATGCACAAAGTCCTCTAATCTAGTGTTGGGCGTCGGTTTGACCAAAAATTTATATTTCAAAATTAAGCCGGTTTTCAACGTTTATTTTTTTCCATGCATAATCAGGAGCTCAAATCATTATTTTTTTACTGGTTGAGAGAGAAATTACTGCAATAAATTGACTTAGGACCTTGGTCTATTTTATTGTCATTAGTTAATATTGTAGAATAGAATAGAACCCGTATAACCTATTTATTTCTTCACGTTCTAATAATATTCTTATAACCCAGCAAGGACGATATTACAACTTTTATTTAACAGGAGAATTGAACGTTCTTGTAACCAACAAATAACGTTAATACAACGTCTAAACAAACTGGACGTTTTGAATGTTCCTAGAACATTCAGAAATAACGTTTTTATAAATTAATGGGAACGAAAACGTTCTTAAAACCTAAAATTGTTAACTGGGGAAGAGGTGAGATTCGAGATTACCCATGAACACGTTTTAAGTGCAGGATTCTCTGAGCGAGCCCAGAGAAAATAGACCTATTCTTCCAAGAGTAGCGTGTATCTAAGAGCGCGAGCAGAGAGATTCGCGTACCGTACGCGCATTATATTAATTTACTTTCGCGCTACAATAATGAGCTCTCGGCATTTGACAGAAAATAACGCCATAGTTCAGCAACATCCACAATCCCTAACGTAACACCAGAGCACTGCTTGTTTGGTTGCCTCACCGTCGCTGCTTAGAAGTGCAACATTGTAAAGGGTCCGCCTGAAACAGTGTTGCGCCATTCTCTGGTTGCGCGGGGCAGTGTAACGTTCGTTCCGAACGTTGTGAAAATACACCGGTATGGCGGTATATTAAAAATTAATATCATAACCAAAATATACACCGGTTTTCGGTATGAACCGGTATAGAACCCAGCAATACTCTAATCATTATACCGATGGTAAAATGTGTAGCCCATTTGAATTAGGCCTACATAGAAAATGTACAAACATACAACACTATGTAGAAAGTCAATTATCTAAAACAGCCACACAAACTAAGACTGATGAGAAAAAAAGGAGAACAGACATGCACCAACATAAATTAGAAGGATTATTAAAATATTCATGACCACCCTTACAAGAATTAATAACATTTTATTTTAGGAACATGATGTTGTAGTTACTTTTCATAGAAATGTGGCCTATAGATTGTATATTCATGGCCTAAAAGCATAGTAATAAGAAGCCACTGAGGGTCTTATCTGTAAATATAGTGTTAACAAATGCCACGATTACAAGAATTAATAATAATAATTTATAGGCTAATAGGGCAAGTACACATCTAGCTTTAAAGTATGGACCTTCAAGAATTACTGGTCAAACAAAAACAATATTTGTATAAGAATTTTCAATAGAAGAAAAAAAAAACTGAAAATGCTCCAGATGGTTATAATATAAAATACTTACCGTGTATGTTCTGGAAACAAGGAATTATGTTAATAATTGTAACGTAAATTCAATAATAAAATCTCACAAGGGAAAAATGTCCCAGGACCCTTCTAAAACGATTAGCTTTACAAAATAATGTTGGAGAATATCATTCCCTTCCTCAGAACAGATATGTGATGAAGTTACCTTTTCAGCTCCTTTCTCTGTCGAAATACGTCCAGCTCCTCAAGGACTGTATGGATAAACGCAGTCTCTTGTTTGGGGAGGAAACAGCCACTGACGTGTGGATTAGCCAGCGTGCTAGAGGACGATCTCTATCCACAGAGACTAGATGCTTTCAGTTCCGACCATGTAAGTTATAAGGTTATTTAACGTTATTTTATTGCTAACTTAACGTTACAGGCTCACGTATACGTCAAATAAAAAATAAAGAAAATAAATAAACGTGTATTTAGTAAAGTGTATTATGGAAAGACGTTACTCGTGAATCTAACCGCGAAATTAAACTCATTAATAAACATTGCAACTAAGGTTAGCTTAGCACACCAATCTCATTCAATGACATAATACCCGTTTCATTGTTTCAAGACGAGATCTGACTAATAACAAATAAAAGTATGCCACCCTTTTAAGAGAACTTTAAACACGATTAAATCCCAGTTAAAAACGACACCGCAGGACAGCCGCAAACAGCAACTTCTTCTTATTTTATGGCAGATTGCAACCATGACTTTTGAAGGTGCATACCGCCACCTACTGGATCGAAGCATGTAGTATGAACCGTTCGATTCATGAACCGATTCGTTGGGACTACTTATATTAAAATAGAACAACTCTTATATTATGTTCTATGTTTTTTATATATTGTACACCATCTCCTGATGTGCCAAATAAAGGTTCCACTTCCTTCCTGCATGACTTATCTTTTTGTTTAGCCTTATAAGTTACACCTTTCATGGATCTACATTCCAAACATTAACCTGATTGACTTAGTTTTGCCCATTAAAGCAATGTTTTATTTAACCCTGTATGGTCAAACCGTAGTCTGGTTATAACGCTCTCCTCTCTTCTGTTATTTCTACTCACCCCCATACATTAACATTAATAGTTTTTTGCAAGTTGTAATATTTCCTCCCACTTTTATCCCCATCCCACCTGTCCTGCCATTTCTTCATTATTTCTTTTTTAATATCGCTTTAGCTTCTCCTTTTCCAATGGGTATATTTATGATTCATATTCATTCGTCCTAGTTGACGCAAACAGTCAGCCACAAGTAACAACCATGGTAACAACACTGAATTTAACAGACACCTCACGTCATTAAGATTTTCGGTGTGAAGGCTTTTCGCCCCCTCTTTTGCTGCTCTCTGGCCACTCCCCCTATCACACTGCACACTGAGTGGCCACTCCCCCTCTCACATTGCACCACACTGAGTGGCCACTCCCCCTCCACACCCAAAATAAATATTCCGACATTAGAGGGTTGTAGTTTGAAAATATCTGAATATTATATTTTTTTCACGACCATCATTTGTAGTAGCCTATTCACCAACTGTTTGCTCAAGCGTGGCGTTTTTTCGGAGTTCAGTGTGTAGCGTGCTCCAGCCAAGGTCTGAACCTGAATCTTCGCTCTTATTCACTTGTGGATGTTATCTGAATCTGCAAGTCAGCTACACTGTGTAATTCTGAATAATATATTTTATTCCGGTGCGCTTAACGTTATCTCAGAGTTTAGGCTCCTGTATAATAGTAGCAAAGGCTATTCAGCAACTCAACATACCAAACCAACAATTACTAAAAACACACAAAACAGATTTTGCACAGGCATTGCACTAGTCTAATCCATTCCCCATGGACAAAATCAAGTCCCGCGTAAAACTTTTTTTTTTCCAATTGAGAACATTATTATAAACAAAGAAGGAATCAGTCACAGTAAAGAACAAATAAACAAAAAAAAGGTACAAAACAGGGGTATTAACACTAATCACAATAGATCACATATATCAAAGGATGAGATTAAAAGACTTACATGTTTCAATTGTTTTTACAGCCTTCTTGTTACACGAGTTAGAGGTAGTTCAGGATCTGCTTGAGTTAGAGGTAGTCCAGGATCTGCTTATGAAACAAATTTATCATTATAATTATGATTGCAAAGCAATAAAACATTTAATTAGAAGAAAAAAAAATGTGGAATAAAGTTCCAGACAGAGGTTGGATTTTTGAGAAAGCGTTTGACCTAATTTTAAGAGCATTACTAAATGTACAAAAATCTACAAGTATCTAGTCTACCAAAAAAACAACATATTTCTAGATATGTATTTCCCAAATAAAAATTAAAAAACTATTGTCAATATTTATGAATTATTTATCAGAGTTACTGAGCAGCATATAACATGGCAATCTTTAATAGAGAGTAATTCACATTTATACATACTTTTTCTTCTTCAAGAAGCAGTTTCACTCCAATACGTCACAATAGAGAAGCCTTACGTTATGCCAACTAAAATAGAATGTACCTCTGAATATAAAATAAATACAACTAAAAGAAATATTTGCAGACGATGGCATTTGTTCAAGAAAACACTATTTATTGTACGATACACAGTTTAAATAAGTGTCAAAAGATTTTCAAAAAAGACTATGATACAACACTGATAAAAAGATTTACGCAAGAAACAGTTAGAGCTGACAGCAGTCTGAAATACAAGCTGGATATGCAATATTAAATGCAAACCATGCCTTTTAAGGATTTTATGGCATTTGTGTGTAATAAGGATTATATTGAAGACCCAAATAAAAGTACAGTAGTTCATTGGTAAATAGAGTAAAATGTAGTGTTACAAAAGAAAACTTTCTTTTTCATAGAGGGGAATGGAACAATGTTATAAACTAAACTGATTATTACTTACAATCATGAAATACAACTAATTTTAAATATCAGTGTCAAATTTTCATGTACACATGATGAATGTATTGACAGTTTTAACAAGCACATATTTGATGATCAGATTTCTCAAACAATTTTTTTTACCATGAGAACGATCCTAATAATCAAGATGCAACTGTATTGAGACAGAACATTGTGCACTTAATATATACTTCCCATTCAAGACAAGTATTTACAGAAAACAAGAGAAAGGATCATAAAGCAGAGAAATCAATATCCAGCAATAAAAAAAAAATTACATGGCACAACAGATATTAAAACTCAAATTAAGTAACACATTGGAAAGCTGCTAACTGAGGGAAAGCTGAATTGGAGAGTTTAAGAAGCATTATATAATAATCAGTCTCTCCCTCAGTCAAAAAATAAAATATTAATGAATCAATGGTCGGAAAATAAAGGTATCCTATCTACATTTAAAGCAATAGGGTTGTGATATCATGAGATGGAGAAGCAGGTTCTGAGTCCAGCAGGCCAATAATCACGTTCCAAACATGATCCTGCAAGAAGAATTATGACATTGCATTACTTCAAGGACAATGCACTTCCAAAATATGGGATATCATAGCATTGTCCAAAACACAGGACTTACCTTTGGTGTGTTTTATCTTGAACCAATACTTCTATCCTCAAAAATAGTGATCTCCACCTTTAAAAACTCAAGTTGAGGAAATCAAGTTCAAGAAAATCTATTAAATATTCAGTTTAACTAGACAAAGACGCATGAATAAACTAAGGTTTTCCGTGTCAAATACAATTTGTATCAAACTTGAGTAAAGGGGGGGGGGGGGGGGGATTTGGGCTTCTCATTTCTTTACCATCTGACGTACAGTACTTTTCAAAAGTTTGGGGTCAGTAAAATTTTGGAAAAGTTTCATGTTCATAATTGATCAAAAATACAATAAAAACAGGAAAATTGTGACATTGTTAAAGTTTAAAATACCTTTTCTCTCAATACCATCACCACATGATCCTTAAGACATCATTCTAATATGCGGATTTGCTTTTTAAGACACATTTCTTAAAAGCTCATTTGAACAGTGTTTGATCGAAATTGACTGCAAAGACTTTTATGATGTTGCAAAAGACTTCTATTTCAATTAAACTAATGCATCCTTTCTAAATAAAAGTATTCATTTCTTACTGACCCCAACATTTGAATGGTAGAGCAAGTTCCTAAATAGTAAATGTTACCAGAATCCAATGACAATTCCACCTGGAGACAGAAAGACCCGCATGTTTCGATGTAGGAAAGGATACAACCCTCAGTCCCCTCTCTATGGGGTCAGTCAGGAGAAGCCCAAGGGGAGCAAAGATCTTCTCATTCTGCTCCTGGATGTACTTGGCAATCTTTTTCAGCACCTGCACGAATTAGCATATTGTTAAAATCCATATCGACAATGTCACATTGATGAAATCTACAGCCTACAACTCCGTCAACTGACTTTCTCATAGTGGGTCTCCATGCAGAGGAAGATTGTGTACGCAGTGAGGCAGGCCAGACAGCCCTCCAGGTAAGACCTGCCGCCAAGCTTCTCCGCCTCTGCATAGAGATTATTCAGGGTCTGCATGGTCTCCTCAAACTGCTGCTTGTCAATCTGAGACAACAAAACAATTATCAGCATTCACACTCAGTGAGAGGTGTGAACTAGAAGTACAATCACAGCAGAACATTCAAATCTAAGTTATCATCCGAGTTATCATTGCTCTAACATTAGTTTTCAGGTACAGAAAGTGAATAAAATAATCAAATGTAAAATAACATTGCATATTATATAAATTAACAAATAATCTTTATTAAAGTTACAAAAGGCATTCAATTTCAGAGCTGATTCAGTAGGCCTACACTATACTGTGAGTGTCTTTCTTGACCATATAAGTTCACTTACGGCAGACTATGCCTGCTAGGATACTCATCAAGACGGATATGTTGACATAGTTTTTGTGTGAATTTGTTTATTCAAGTGCAAGACTTGAAAGAACTCAGTCCACGCCATAGCAGAAAGGGCACGCACCGTTACTATAGTTACTAGGCAAGTGAGTCACAGAACAAGATAGTAGCCAAGCGTAGTTTGTCATCTGAAATGGGACAGTTTCAGCTTAATCCGCTGTGGCCACAAATACCAGAATTCAATAATTTGAACCCCAAATCACAGCTTTTCTGTTAAAAGAACCTGTTTTCTACCCAGTCTTTTCAATAGTACACTGTAAAAAAAATATTTTCATGATTTGTAATCACATTTTTTCTTTTGTCAAATCAACTTAAATCATTTATGTAGTTCAGATAACATAATATTTTGAGTTTCTAATGGTTAAATCAATCTCCTTCATTGTATTAACTCAATTTTTCCATTTCAATGAACTTAAAAAATTAAGTAACCTGGTTGCCTTAAAGTTTTAAGTTAAACCAACAATATTTTTTTACAGTGTATCTGAAAACAGACAAGCTGGAGTTCAGCAATCTTCATTTGAGATTTTCAACTTAAATTGAAATGTCATTCAGTCGATCTATGTTCCATCACGAGCCGCTTGTGCTGATTGTGCGAACAAAACGCAGGCTGATTTCCAACAGTGTTTTTAATGTGAGTTTTTAATGTGGTTTTAATCGTGAGGTTCAATGAATGACTCGATGCCTCACACATAAAGACAACGAGTTACCGCCACCTACTGGCGATTTTAATACAATATTTGTATAAATATTAAACGATTTTAACATTGCCTATTTATTGAACACTGTCTTATTTAAGGCATTTTTTATTTTTTAAACTATTACAAAGGTAAAAAAATGAAATGGAAAAATGATTAAAGGGGACAAATATCGTCCCTTAATGGACATGGCGTGACTACAGTCTAAGTGGAAAAGGAGTACGGCACAAATATTGGAGAACCACGAACTGAATTATTCTTTGTTTAAATAGGTCAAAGTTACTATTAGATGTAATGTTATTACCTTAATACATCATTACAAAAGATATAAGATTCAAGTTTTAGTATTTGTCTTATATTTATGTAAAATCCTTAAAACTAATTCCAGCAGTTTTCATCTCCGTTCTACCAGATGGCTCTCTTACTAGGTTCCAAAGGGTTTTTACTGAACTTCTCTTACTTTGCACCATGGTCCTGTAATAATTTGCTAAATTTGTTACATCTAAATTATGTAGTCCCAATAAATGAATTTTAGGTCATGTTAAAATGCCATATAACTCAAAAATGTGTTCTTTTCTTTTGTGTGATGCTTGCTCGTTTGTTTTTGACTATGTTTTTTTTTTAATGTACATTTGGGATATCACATAATAATAAATAAAAAACACTGGAGGGAAACGGCAAGATACACATAAATTCTGAAAAACGCACATAAAAAAATTATGCACTCAATGGAGGTGGATACATTTTTTTATCCGATAAGACGACAAGCTCATCAACTACGATACAAATCTAATTACCGAATAAATCCCTCGATGCACCACCACAAGAAAAACTCACATGACTTTGCCTCAGCAGTGGATGTGATTGGATAACTGGACTAACTAGTGGACTAATTTCATTCCACAGCATGTTGGTTTGGTCTTTTAAAACCATGACTGTCTACATAAGTATTACACTGCCCATCAGCAAACCTCAACTAATTTGAACACTGGAGATGGTGCCAATACTTTGGATATATTTGATATCATGATCTGTAAATACAGATTTATGGTAAATGGTTCCTTGTGTTTGCTATGAATCTCTACACACCCTGCTCTCCAGCTCTGCAGGGAACTTGGTCTGAAACTTGCAGATAGTGCCGGAAGTGTAGTCTCTCTGAACGAAAACCTTGGAGGCGACGGCTGCTTGCCGCAGGTCCTGCAAGCTGTGCGTCTGGAGAGAAAACAAGAGAGTGGGTATTGTTAAAAAAAAATTGTAAATATTTTATTTTAGCAGCCTAAGCTGAAAATCAAACTTAAGTTTTCCATGTCAAAATAATATGATTTATATTTTATTTGTAAATTTAGGTAAACTTTTTTTCACCCTAGCAAGACATCTTTATTTTTAACATACACTACTACCATTTAAAAGAAGTCTCTTATGCTCATCAAGCCTGCGTTTATTTGATCAAAATTATAGTAAAACAACAGTATAGTTTAGTATTATTACAATTTCAGTTTTCTATTCGAATATATTTAACCCTAAAACCGTATTCTGGACAAATGTGGGCAAAATAGTTTTGATTTATTTTTTAAAAATATTTCCCTTGATCCGAGCAGTACAAGACTCGGCTTATTTTCCTAAGTTTGCCTCCTGAACACACACATTTTTTTTTTTTACTCAATTCTACAATGTTAAGTGGGTGAAAAAAAACCCTTAATCTTGTATTTGGGTCAAAAATGGGCATCCATAGAAATGAATGGGAAAAACTGTATTTTAGAGCATTCTAAAATAAGCCAAAATAAGACACCAGGTGACAGCAAAGTCACTTCATCTTTAGGTTTTAGCTCTAATAACTTATTGGAATGATATTTTAATGTATTAAAAAAAAAACTACATAGTAATTAATTTACATAGAAAATATGGTACTTTTTGAAGTAAATAAATTCAAAAATACCCCAAAATAAAAACACCATAAATGGATAGACAAAACAATCGAAGACAGCTATATAAGCTGTACAATAAATAAAAATTAGGATCACACCTGAGTCCTCTGTGCCCACATTTGTCGACAACTACAGTATTAAGGGCTAGAAATGCAATTTATTCCTGTGATGACAAAGCTGAACTTTTAGCGTCATTACTCCGGTGGCACATGATCCTTCAGCAATCATTCTAATTTGATGACTTGTTGCTAATAAATACATTTCTTCTCATTATCAAATTAATGAGAAATTAAAAACGAGAAATCATAAGTTACACAGAACCAACATACACAATGCCCTTATACAGCACCATGTTCAAATAACACTACCGAAATCTGATGACAACACGAATCTCGATGTAAACATGACACCTCGTTTTATATTTATACGTGTATAGTGACAGTTAAACTAAGCATTTGAATTTTACGAAAGTTAATGGTCGACGCAGATAATTATCTTTGACGACCAATCGAGAAGCACTAACGTATCAAATAATGACGGCTTACAAAGATACGTATGTATCATCTGATTCATAGGATAATAAAACACTTATTATAACTTGTTATTTCAGACGCTAATCCTTGTTAGTGGACAAGAGGAAATTGTAATAAAATGTTGTTTTTAATTCACATACCTCCGCCATGGTTGCTGCTGCTGCTCCTCTTCCGGTTACTCAACCTCCTGTCCTCCTCAAAATACAGTCCGGTAGGAACCTTTTACTTTATTCATCAGTTCTGCTGCCACACCAATTCCAAACTAATGGGGAGTTTTTTGGGGGGTGAAACTAATTCCCCCAAAGTCTTTTTCAATAAAAATATGATTAGCTCGTGTACCAAAAGTAACGCATTTTGTTTAAATATCACGTCTGAACGTTTAAAATAATTGCCTTCACCTGACGACCACCATTTTATATGGCACTTTTTAATTTAAATTAATTAGTCCACGCATAGTGAAAATGTGTGAATTGCAAACACACTGAACGATATAGAATATTGAACAGGTATACTTAGGTACAGGTACAGGTACTGACAGTAGGCCTGTTTAAAATAAGTGTAGGCCTGTATAGCCTATAACCATCCATGAACCAACCTATACAAATTTAAATAGGCTACTTGATTTAATTGTTAAACCCAACAGAAATAATGTCTCTGAGGTTAAATTTAATGTAAGGGATAGGAGAAGATAATTAGGCAATCTGACTATTGAAAATAAAAAATAAAGGACATGTGTAACATTTAGGCCTATAAATGAATTGGGAGAAGCATGTGGCAGAAAAATAAACTCATAATTTCTCTACCTATAATACTTCTTTAAAAAGAATGTCTTTGTCATTTAGTTTTGCGTGTAATTTAAATGTAAAACATATATTATCTCATCTAATGTTATATTTGTTTGCCCACATTAAGACATGTCTTAACATTTCGGAGAGGAGGACATTGTGTCCCTAAATGAGACAGCTCAGTCCAGCTTACTAAAAGTAAACTGATGTTAGTTCATGATAATGCTCACTTTTATCACATATGCATTTGTGATACTGAGCTAAACCTAGGAAGAAACTATTAATGCCTAAAACAGTTATTTCCTGTCTTTTTACAACAGAGAAATGTCTTTATGATTGAGAAAACCAAGAATCACTCTTCTTTTACAGCAGAGGTTCAGTCATCCTTGCATGATAAATGATTCATAAGAAGGATCATTTACAGGTTCCTTTGGGAAACCTGGGCCATTTTTCACCATCACTCAGTTCCTTTTAGACAGTATTGGATCATCTCACTTGATGGACATAAAAAGCACATGGTCTATAAGAAAGTCTGTGAGATCTGTAAAACCATTTGTCAGATCATACAATATTTTGTGAAAACAGCATGGTGCGCATGTGATATTTTAATCTTATCAAGTTCACTGTACTGCACAATCTGCAGTTTATCAGCAGGCAAATGTGTTTGTTTAAAAGGTCGTTCGATTCACATATGAGCTTTCTGAATTTAAAATTGGGGAACTCCAGAACATTCATACCATTTTCGAGAATCTGTAGCATTTTGTTTTAAATCTATTTTTTAATCTATCTGTTTTTTTTTTGTTTGTTTTTTAAATTCTTGCACCATATAGTATTGTTTTAGTATAGATCATTACAAGATCTTACAAGAAGCATATTACAAGTGATTGTCCTGTTGAATTTTGGCATAAATCCTTTAATTAGTAATTAATTTAATAATTTGTTCTTAAATATTCATTTATTTATGCTTTTATAATGTTAAAAAAAAATCGACATTTACATTATGTGCATCAAAGCAGGGTCAGTGTTATTGGAGTATAATTTATATTTTAGTTTTTGTTAATATGATTAGATTTTATATTTTCCATTTTAATTTTAGTTTACATTTTAGTATGTTAAAAGTTTAGTTTTTTCTGTTATGACTAGTTTTAGTTTATTAGTTTGAGTTATTTTAATATTTAAATTAAATGAAAATGAGAAATCTTGCTGTCATGATCTCAGAGAATAAAGTCCACAGAAAAGGTCAGATGAAGATTGATTAAAAAATAAAAGTTTTTATTCAACAAGCTCAGATAAAATCCACAGGTTATGTAGTGTGTTCGAGTACAAACTCCAAACACACATAACAACTCAGGCAGAGAAATGAGGGGCTTAACAGATATAATAATCTATCTAAAACAATTAACAGGCAGATGATTAAATTAATTAGTAACAAATGAGAGAGGGAAACGTGAACAAAACACATGTGCAAATGAGATTTTCAAATTGAGATTTTGCCACTTTATGTATATTTCACCAAATCAATGTCATGGGAACAGAAAATATGTTTATCTGAAAATATCTGATTCCTGCCAAGTCAACGGAGACTTTCATAAATCTCCGAATGACTCCTATTTCTCCTTGCAATCTCTGAGATTCTTCCAACAGGTGGTCTCATTGGAGGGACATGTGGTCTGATACCACGAAAGATCTTCTCGTGTGGAGTTTAGAGGAGTCCTTATGAAAGATGTATTTTGGTGTAATTAAAACATCATTAAAACATGATGACTAGTTTGGCATCTCGTCTGTTTTTATTCAACTGCCACTTCATTATGAAGATTGTGAAATAATTCTGCTCTGTGGTTATGAAAGCCAGTACATACAGCTGCAGTAATTTGATAGAGGAAATGCACACACTGATTTTTGTGATGGCTGAGGTTAGCTTTTGAGTAGAAATTCAGCATAAAAAACAAACTAGATGCATTTCGAAAGCATCTGCATCCCAGTCACAGAAACCGAGCCAAAAGTTGCATATGCTTCATTGTAAACTCTGAATAATGTTTCTTTGTAGCAGAGGAGCCATCCAGCTTGCTTTGGCCAACTTGACATAAATGTTACAAATCAGACTGTGGAACTTTTATAAAAATAGATCAGACATTTTACAGATGCATCACTGACACAGTCCATCTACAGCCATTTTTACTTTCATTTTATTAGTCTGTTACACAAGAACTTTTCAACCCGAAGCCTCTTCAACAAATTTAGCTGTTCATATCAGTTTTTTCATTGTTCATATCATTGTTTCATTTTAAATATGTCTCTGTATTTGATTCATTTTTATTTCAGTTTTAGCTTTCAGGGTAAATGGAAATGAGAAATGTTTGAGAAATGTCCAAGGCAACTAACTGAGATGAAGTAACTTTTTATTTTATTAAAGTAAACTTTATTTTAATTTCAATAAAATGGGTTTGTTTATTAGGCTATACTAACCCAGATTCATTCACACAACAGACTATATAGTCATATATAGCCTAGCCTATATATAGCCTATCTATAGCCTATATATATATATATATATATATATATATATATATATAATTAGCTAGTGTGATGATCACTGTGACTGTGTCTGTGACCCTTCGAGAACCGATCAGACTGCTCGTGAACAACCTGTTCATTAAAAAGATTCGATTCAAAAGATCGATTCGTTCGTTAATTGGGACATATATTCAAGTTCTTTATACCTAATACTGCCATTTAGAGGGTGAGTGGCTTTTTCATATACAAGCTGACCGTTTTATAATTTTCTTAATTCCGTTAATCTGTTTTTAGACGTGAAGGGGTTAATTAAATAATTTATTTTCCTCTTGTCTGAAAAAAAAAATGTCAGGCACGTTGAGCAATCTTCGCGTTATGCCAAGCCGGTTGTATTACTATTGGTTGTTTCACCTTTCGCATTCATTCTCGTGCTGCGCAAACGAACGGCAGCGCGCGACACTTTCATCAGGACTGAGGAGAACGAGGACGTCAAAGAAACCAGTTCATGCCTAGATACTAATGCAAATACATTTTTCTGAAATCTGAACAGAGCAACGCAGGTGGATAGGCCCATAACTGTTATCGATACCATAGGCTACTTCTCCCTCGAACCAAGAACCTTCTCCCCAAGATGTGGGTCTTCATCGCTGCAGTTCTCTTCCTCCCTTTGCTCAATGCTGCCGAGTATGAGGACTACGTGTGGACATCGGAAAGTTACGGCAGAAGCCCACAGTGCATGGACATTCCCGAGGACCTGCGGTTGTGTTTTAATGTGGGTTACAATCAGATGCTGCTTCCAAATTTGCTCGACCATGAAACCATAGCGGAGGTGAAGCAGCAAGCGGGCAGCTGGGTTCCTCTGGTGCACAAAGCCTGTCATCCCGGCACGCAAGTGTTCCTCTGCTCGCTCTTCGCCCCCGTGTGCCTTAAAAGACCCATATACCCGTGCCGCTGGCTTTGCGAGGCTGTCAGAGACAGTTGTACACCCATCATGCAGTCGTTTGGGTTCCCTTGGCCTCAAATGCTCAACTGTAGCAAGTTTCCCGAGGGCGACGTGTGCATTGCCATGAACAAAAGCAGCAGCGATGATATGGACAAATCCCCAGGTGTGTATTATATACATATTTATGTGTATATATAAATATAAGCTAGGCCTATATATTTTGTCTAACATTCTTCCAAAAATATTGAAAAAAAACAAAACAATTTTGGTTCCACAAAGAACGTACAGTGAGCAGTGTTTTTTTGTTGTTTAAAGAACCATGATATCAGAACATTTTAAAAAGCTAAAGAACATCTATACCTCTATGAAGAACCTTTTGTAGAGGGGAAAATATTTTCACATTTTGTTATTATTCTACTACAATTCTAACATTTGAAAAATTAGTAGGCTACATTTATAATGTTTTGGCACCTGTTGATTCAGTAATAATATATTGATGGTTTGTTAAAGCTGATAAAGCAGATGTGTTTAAACAAATAAAGTTACTAACATTAGATATTGTGAATTTAGTAATAGTCCTCACTTCACATAGATTACATTTAACTAAACTTAACATAGATCATTTGAAAATGCTACATATGTTAAAAAAAAAATGGCCGATGTGATAACACTAATTCTTTAAAGCCAGTAACCGATATATTGGCTGATAAATCTAAATCCAAATTTTATCTAATTTTGGAGAGTCTGATTAAAAAAATAAAAAAAACCCGTCTCAACTCAACAATCAAAGTCATTATAAGCACAAAATAACAATGTTGTCAGTATAATTTCATGTAGCCTATATGACAGATAACGATAACATTAAAAATGGGCATGTCGGCTGACATCAATATGGTGGCTGATATATCATGCATCCCTATTTTTAAGAGGTGTCAATATCATATGAATGTGATAAAGATGTTAAATGGATGGAAACAAAGAGGCTGGTTTGTTATTCGGTCATTTTCAGACTCGTAGTTCTTTTTCTCAAACTTATACACAACATAGCTACTTATACAATAACACATTGATGACGATTAAAGTTATTATTAAAAGTTGTTAGGTTTCTGGTGTAAGATTCTTTTGCATTTAAAGCCATTATTGGGTTGTGCCAGGATGCCATAATAATTTTTTCTCCTTTTCTAGGTGTATGCCCACCATGTGACAATGAGATGAACTCAGGCGCAATTCTGGAACACATGTGTGGCAGTGAATTCGGTAAAGAATCATTCATGTGTTGCATTATTGTTTAAAAAAAGTAATTATGTAGTCTATTAAAAAAATATTAATACAATACATTCAAGATAAATAACATCTAAATGATAACCTCAATCAGTAAGATTTTTTCTGTCAAGTTTCTATAGTTAAATCATGATTTTATATATACTATCATGGAATTCTGGCTAGAACATATTGAAATACATTTCAGATGTGAAGAGTTTTGGCATAGGTCTTTACTAACATAACATGCACTGAATACCAAATGTTTCTCCAAAAACTTTTCAGCATGCTGCTACTAATGCAAGTGATTTCAAAACACTTCATTTACTGGCAAGAGCCTAATGACTTCAAGAGAACACAAAATCCGATCGCTTGATTCCCATCATTGTGATTCCGTTCAGGTCCAGGGTTTTAGCCCACACATTTGTTTCCAATAATATTGTTGCCTGAATTTTTTTTTTTTTTTGCACTCCTTAAATCTATCTCTCTTGAGACTATTGTGTGTCAGTATTGTTTACAGCTGAATTGGTCTTTTTTTTGTTGGTCCATTTTAAAAGCAACTTGACATGGTTAAACCTCCTTGTATATTTCATGTCTAGATTTTTTTGTCGAGCCACATATCCTTGACAGTGGATTATTAGATTTCGACCGCAAATGGAGATATTTTGGATTTATAAAAAGCAGAGCTACTTCTTCCATTGCAAATGCAGTTTCTAAGAACCAGTGATGTGGTCAGAATCCAGCAAGTCTTTTTTTTTAGGGTCTGAGATGTTGTCAAAGACAGGAAGCTTGCCGTTGGCAAGAATTTCATGGTACCTTTTATTTTTATGGCAAGCTATCAAGCACCGACCCAACAAAGGCTTTTTTCTAGTCATTATACGATGACTGTATTTCAAGGTATGTGTCTCAACGCTGTAAAATGTGAAAATGAAAATGTGCAGTTGTTACCTTATTCAGGTAGCTATTTCTATCCGATCTGAAACTGAGCCTAAGAGTTACTTGTTGTTTGTACTAGTTACTTGAACTAGTACTTTAATAGGATGCTGTTTGCCTGATTATGTGTTTGATTATGTCTAGTAGATGATCTGTGTTGTTGGTAATGCTAAACATTTTTTATCCACAATACATAAAATTCAGAACGGGCAATAATGCAGTGTTTGAATAGTCAGTCATTTGAGGAGTGCCTCAGGGGTCAGTAATAAGACCCATTTAGTTATGTAGTTACTAACAGGGAAAGTTTGGGAGAAATTGTGCCATCTCATTATTGATCTTGTTTGGATTTAGAATTTGATTCATACTCAAAAATCATATCCTCACACACCCTGAACTATATTGCGATACAACACGTTGCACCATCTAGCTTTGCATAATTAGCACAGAAAAGCATCTGAAAGACATAAACTAAACTTCTTGGCTTAAATGTGAAAACGGATGATCAAAAACACCCAAGTGTTCAGCATCTCCATGGCAAAGAAATACAACAATGACCTTAAGCAAAAATACTTGAAATATTTGTATTTTCCATCAGTACTTGAATGTTTTAAATAACGGCGTTAAATAAAGATTTAGACATTACATAAATCTTCTAGATTTATTCATGACTTCATTGGTGTACAATGAAACTGACTCATTTAAACGTTCATGAACATAAATGAATTGTGAAAATCTAAAATCTTTGTTTCTTTTTGTAGCAATCAAGACGAAGATTAAGGAAGTCAAAATTGAGAACTTGGACCGAAAAATCATTCTACAGAAAAAGAGGAAGCATGTGAAGCTTGGAACTCTGAAAAAAAAGGAACTAAAGAACCTTGTTCTTTACCTGAAAAATGGAGCAGGCTGTCCGTGCCAACAACTGGAAAACTTAGGGAGCCACTACTTAATCATGGGTCGTGGGGTGGGCACACAGTATATTTTGACAGGCATTCACAAGTGGGACAAATCTAACAAAGAATTTAAGAAGGCCCTTAAAAAACTTAAAAGCCATAAATGTCCAACTTATGAGGCAGTGTTCTAGTGATTTTGATCATTTGGTAACTCATCTTGTCATTATAGCATTATAATACATTTTGCCTTTACAGTATAGAAAGAAACCAATCCAACTTGTCAGTTTTAAAAGAGTTTGTTTGCCCAATAAATGTCTGAATACATGCAAACAAGTGCAATTTAGTTCAAATTGAAAATGTTCTTGATCATTTCTAATGAATGCAAAATGAAAAAAAAAAAAACAATATTCACAGTTATTTACATTTCATTATGCTGTCAGCTGAGTTTTGTTTTTCCAAACACTGCATTTCGATATATCTTGACATTTTCAAGTTGGATTAATATCTATTCATACAATCTGTTAATAATGTTTATGTTTTATAATATTCATCACAACTGTCAGTTATTACTTGCCTATTCAGTAAAATACATAATACATGCACTAAAGGGACACTTTTTTGACAGTTTGTTTGGCTTGCATGGATGCCAGTCTCAGTTAATCATGAAGTGTAAGATATAGCATTTCTGAGGACTTGCACAATGCTCTGTAATCATTCAACATTAAAACAGAAAATATTTTTAATATATTCGACTGCACTGGATTCTTTCTTAGAAATTGTGCATTAGGGACTGCGTTAAGTTGTTATAAATCATGAATATTCAAAAGATAAGTAGCAGTAGTGACCTGCCAATAGTCAAGATTTATAACAAAGCACATGCTGTGAAATAACTGCGTCATAAACACTACGAACTGAGATCAGATTAGAGAAATCACCGCAAGTGTCCTGTGTAAGCAAACAGCCAAAGTGTTTATCTTGTATTGACAGATCAGATATATTTGTTTTGGATGGAGGGAGAGATTTGGACATTTTTCTCTCTCAGCTATTTTCAATTGTCAAAGCCAAAAGATTATATTATACATTATAAACGATAATAAATGATCTAAGAGGATTTTCTATAAATAAACAAACAAATAAATACTGTAAAAAAAAATGCTTTTGGACTTTAAACGATTTATGTAACCAAATTTTCACAGCTTTTTACACCTCCTTGTGCTTTCTGGAAAGAAAGGCAATCTAGACAGTTATTCCCAAATAAAGGGGATATATCACGCTAAATCTACTTTTTTTTAGCCCTTAAATACATTTTGTTGTATATTTTGAGTGTTTATAAGTACAGAAAGTTGAAATTATTCTCTTCAGGAGCTTCATTTATATCTTTATATTCTGTTTTGGTCATATTTTGCAACCTGTTCTGATTTTTCTGTTATGACATATTTTGAACAATTACGTCACAGTATTTGTAGCGAATCTGCCAAATAAGGCTATGTGTCCGAAATCTCCACTCAAACCACTACTCCCCTATGTAGGGGGTAGGGAGTAGAGCACTATATAGTGAGCTCACCAGCATAATAGAAACACCACTTTCGACCACTACTCGATCATCTCTCGGCGCTGTTGATTACGTCATTGCTGTCTCACTATTTAAACGCGTGCGTGCTTACAAACAATTTATACATGTCTGACAAAATTGTAAAATTACTACATATCATAAGTTAAACGAGACAGAACATAATTTACATTTGTATGACTAATTTGTATTGTCGCGCTGCTCCCCTTGTCGTCTGTCCGCCATTTTTACGATCAGCGCAATGCATGACGGTGTGTAGGGCTTGGGTTAGTGACCATCAGTTGTACACTACTTTTCAAAATGCATTCTGGGATACATCGCGTGGACTTTAGGGTATAATAAGCATCACTATACATTCGGACAGCACTACAAAATGGCGAGCTCACTATATAGTGCACTATATAGTGAGTAGTGGGAGATTTCGGGCACTTCGAGCAATCCACCATTTTTATTTCTCGCTCCGATTTAGTCCAAGCTCAAGGATGCAGAAGGGTTAGTCAAAATGTTCGGTTGTTGGATGTCGTGACCCACACGCTTCATTATACTGTCTTCCAGCATCAGAACCTCTTTGAAGTGCCTGGTTGAGTTTTATTTATCAAGGAAATGTACCCACATCTGTGGGTAAAGTCATTTTTTGAATACGCGAAGCACTTCGAATTTGGAAATTCCAACTTCAACAACCTCCACCAGTATAAAGAAGGGTTTGCCGATTGACTTCGTCTGAATGAGGGGTCAATTCCTTCTATCTTTGGAGACGACGAACAGAGCATTTCGATAATCTGTAAATATCGTTAATAAAAATAAAGCACTTTACTTTCTTAAAACACATGGTGGTCATTGTTTAGCAGTACCTTTGTCTTTCTTTGTTTTTGTTTTTAAGTAACGTTACACCTCTGCAGTATTATTGTTCTTGAGTTCATCAATGACATGGTATAACACATCTCCTTTGCATTTAAAGAGACCGCTCCAAAACGAGTTGCTCACAGATGCATTGGACCTATTGATGACTCGTCCTTAACTACACAGATTTTTGGCCAATCAAATACTTTCCAGAGAGAGAATGTTACTCGGCCTGATGACTAGCATGCCTCCAAGTATACAAATCATGGTTAATGACTGTGACGCAAGCTTTTTTATATACGTCAACTCAAGAAAAGCAAACTGTTTGTTTTTTTTCCTGAGAAAACATCTGTGTTGTAATGCCCACCAATCAGTGCCCTTATTTGCTGCTGATGAGCTGTGAAGCAGTAAGATGGACTTTATCTAAAGTCTTTATCTACTATCATGGTCTAACATGCCTTGGACTTTAAATAACCCAACTTAGTAAAAAACAGTAACGATGCATACGGCTCTTACCAAAATGCTCACTTACATTCATCTGATTTCAGTTTACAATATCAGTAAAGCATTGCATATGTGATCAGACCCATGCAGGATTCTATGAAATTCAATGTCAGCAAATCAGAGCCGTTGAAAGATGTTGACCGGATACCTCTTGTTAGAGTAAGAGCACATTACTCTCAGTGATGCCATTGTGTGTAAATGTGTGTCTCATATTGCCTTTGGCACTACACCTGTTTACATCATAAAGTGTGCAACAGAGATAGCATCAGATTCAGATAGTGCATGTGTTGACAACATGACTATGCCAATGAATCTGCCATGAAATCATTCTAGTCTGAACACACAGGTGCTGCTTTTAAAGCGCATAACTCGGACATGTTACATGTGCAACAATAAAGAGCGAAAGCTCATAAAAACTCATAATTTCGCATATAATTATGCCTTTCTCATCATCTGATTTTTATGACATAATTATTACTTTTTTTATCTCAATTTCAACTGCCATAATGTCATACGTCATCATTTCGTTTTATCTCATAATTTGAATCGCTTTTAATTTCTGAGAAGGCAGGTTCAGAAAAACCCTCAATAAGCGACTGGAAAAGATCTGCAGCAAGACTTGGTGGCAACAGGCACTGAGGTTTCGCTGCAAGGCGTGTCCCAAACGCAAGCGGTTCCAAGCCAGAACTCCAAGACGAACACCACTACTGACCCAAAAATGTGGTCCCAATTTGCTCAAAATCATATAAATAAGTCACAGAAGTTTTGGGATTCTGAAACAACGTATTTTCGGCCCTATGGATCAGCGGTATGTCTGGAGGAAGAAGAATGAAGCATTTGCTGAAAAGAACAGTTAAGCTTGGTGGTGCTCAGTGATGCTCTGCAGCTGCTTTGCATCCTCTGGCACTGGAAAACTGATGTGTGTGGAAGGCAAGATGGATTCCTTGAAGTTTCAGGAAATCATAGGAGAAAACATTATGCCGTCATGAAGAAGCTGAAGGTTGGGTGTCATTGGACCTTCCAACAGTTACAGGACAATAGTCCTAAGCATACCTCAAAGGCTTGGTTGCAGAAGGTCTGGGATATTTTACAGTGGCCATCACAGTCACCTGACTTGAACCCCATAGAAAATGTGGGATTTGAAAAAGGCGGGTGCAGCACGCAAACTCAAGAATATGACTGAACTGGAGGCCATTGCTCATGAGGAATAGGTTAAGATTCCTTGGAAACGCTGCCAGAAGCTGATGTGCCATACAATTCGTTCACTGCAGGTCAGAACAACAAAGGGTGTTACTAAATTCTAAAGATGCTTGCAATGAAGCGGTTGAATGATTTTTGAGACTGCAGAAGTCATTAAAAGTTGCATTTTCAGTTGAATTTGGGGGATTTTAAACATTTGTTGTGTTGAGCTCAGTCAATTATTTTTGTTTGATTTGTTCATTGCAAACAGCTGCATGTCTGTAAATTTTGCCAATAAACCTGATTTGCAATGGGGCTTGAATAAGTTTGATTACAACTGTAAGCAAAAAGTCATTTCCAATCAAGCTGTTTTTGTCAAATTATGCAAAAAAGTTGTGTGTGTGTGTGTATTTAGGAGACATAAGATGCTTCAAACTTAGCCTCAGCAGAGAAAAAAGAGGACAGAAAAATGTTCAATATGTAATTTTTACTAACATCATTTCAATCACAGAATGATTGAAATTAGTTTTTTCATGACTTAAAAAAAGACAATTCTCCTCTTAAATATTGTTAATATACAAATGAATATAATATGGATTAATAACTTAATTTAAATACAAGTTTATGGACCTTCTAGAATGTCGTGTCCCATAGACTTGTAAGCAAATTTGGTAACACTTTACAATAAGGTTCCATTAGTTAATGCATTAGCTACACACTAAAAACTCATGGGTCAAAAATAACCCATAATGGGTTCATTTTGACCCAAATCCTGGGTTAAAAAGGGACCTAATTTCTGGGTTATTTCAACCCAGAAAATTGGGTTCTTCCCTATAACCCAGAGTACGGGTTACTCTTTGAAAAATAACCCAGAAACCCAAACAACCCAGGAATTGGGTCAAAACATAGCCCTATAACCTAGAAAAGGGTTACTCTCTGAAAAAAAAATAACCCATAATTTTGACCCAACAAAAATAACCCAGAAAATGGGTTGGAGAAATAACCCAGGAGTTTTTAGTGAACTAACCATGAACAACATCTCTGTTCAGCATTAGTTAATTTGTTAACGTTAAATCACACAAATACTAATGCATCAATTCACATTAACAGCACGGTTAGTTAACATTAGTTAATGCATTAGTTAACATACTAACCATGAACAGTGCCTGTAAATAGCTTTACTGTTTTCCTGTACATATTTATAGTAGTTTATGTAGCTTCATAGCTTATGTAGGTTTATATTAGTTTATGTAGTTCATATTAACTAATGAATTAACTAATGTTAACTAATGGAACCTTATTGTAAAGTGTTACCGTGCATTTTTGTGTGATTTTACAAATTGAAGGAAGAGTTTATGTGGTATTCAACAGCATGCCATAGATGTTGTCCATGGATCTTAACTCGCACTGAACCAGAAACATTCCTTTAAAACTGTTTAGTTACATTTGAAGACCCCCACAAACTTTTGTTTTGACATCAATTCGAGTTGATACAACCCATTATGAAATCATCTGCAGGGAACACGTTTCGAAAGAAAATCCATACATGGCAAGTGGCAAAAACCTGAGTGCGTGTAACCCCCAGGAGAAGTCGACCAATCCCAGCTGATGCAAAAGCATAGTGATGGTTTATCCAGGTTAAGCAAATAGCAGTGCTTTGTGCTCTGGGATGACATTGACTGCCAGACTCTATGGGATGATCATTAGCAGCTGTTGGCTTTGCTGTTGCATATTTCCCAGCTTTATTGAATGAAAAAGACTTGCTCCTTTGCCTCCAGCCTTGAAAAGAGAGAAAAAAAGCCTATTAAAAGCCATAAATAATATGATGCTCTCACAGGATAGCAACTGAGGTAAGATGGGCTCTGCGGCAAACATACTTCCACATGGGGTTTGGAGTGAAGTTCTCACACATGCCAACTGCGAAATTCTGCCAGATGGGATGCGTAGACTCTGAATATTGGTGCCATCACTGTTTCCAATTCAATGTCCGCCAGTGTTATTATGAGTGTTAATTAGCATGCAAGAATCCAAACTGATCAGTTTCAGCAAAACCTGAGCCATAGAGATAAATCTGACTCACTTTGTTCAACTTCTCACAATTTTATCAAACAAATGGCCTTCTCGACGCCTGCGGGTGGGAGTGAAGGAATGCTGTCTCGTCTGGTGTAGTATTTCTCAAAACTGTGGGTCCAAGAAATGTCCTGCGTAATAGAAGTAAATGACTCAAGAATGGTTTATTTAGACATCTTCAAGAACATGATGTATCGATATTTGGTATAACTTCCTGATAATGTTCAGGGCTCGGAGGGACTCTCCCAGTTTCTAAAGACACATCTGCAGTTATTTATAACAACTAAATAATTGTTGAGATAACTTAAATATCCAACTTAACTAACTAAAGTTAACCAAACGTAATATTTTAAGTCAAGCAAGGACACATACTTTTTTAAGTTGAAACAACACATTAGAAGTGTTTCTGGTCTCATTGACTTCCATAGTATATATTTTTTCCTACTATGGAAGTCAATGAGACCAGAAACTGTCTGGTTACTGATATTCTGAATGGATTCGAAAATGGTAAAACTCAACTGTTTAACTCTGGGAGAGTTGTAAAATGAGCCTATTTCCAAAAAGAGTGGAGTATCCCTTTAAATTCGGATGGCATGCATTTCAGTTTTAACATAACCAGGACAGATGATGACTGGCTTGGGTGTCGTGGATCATGGATTTGGCAGAGATGGGAGTTGTAGACTTGATTTGCTCTTGCAAGTCTCGAGATACAGACCTGACCCTACTGTGAGGTGAGAGCAGATTTTGGCAGGAGGGAAGGATTTCATAAATCAGCTGATGGCCTCTCATACCTCTGGGATATAAACACATCTTTTTCATATGTTTCATTTATGACATTGACAAATGAGAATGGGGTAAAGCTGTGGAGTTGAATTACATTTAGCTCATAACAAGAGAAGTAAAGATTTTCAGTAAAATAATCTTTACATCATCTATTATTTTATTTCTCTCATTATTTCAGTTGGTTTGGAGCCTGTCTGAGGAAAAGCTCTCCCCACGATGACCGAGAGAGAAAAAATCCGGCTTTAAATCTCAAGTTCGGTCTTTCAACATGAGAAAAATTTGAAAAACAGTTTGTTCTAATTTATGACTGTCACTCAATAGGCTGATATATTGGCTCAAGGAATTCCCGATCTCTTATTTCCACAATCAAGGCCTGACCTTTATTCTGATACAGTCAGTGATTGTGAAGCCTGTAGAAAGTGTTATAAACATTTCAATGTCTCAAAAGCATCATATGATGTATGACAGCCGAATGTTTATATAGGGTATCATGTAAAGCAATCAACTGATTAAGGTAATAACACAGCTGCGTCCATCATCTCCATCCATGCACTTACACCAGATTCCCAATAGAGGGAAGCACCTACTTTATTCCTTTTTATGCCGTAGGCCTACCTGTTGAACCCTGCGACTTTACAAAATGATGCTCGTGTCAAATGTAAGGAGATGCTTTTTAAGAAAGTATAGGCTATACCAAGCACGCTCTTTTCAGGCTTAGGCACTTTAACTTTATCATAATGTAATCATTTTAACAGGAATCTAAACAGGGTGAAAATAAAGTGGTAAAATTGTAAAATCTTTAAAAACGTATAGGCCTACGTTTATTTCAATACATTAGACATACATATTCGATGGGGACATGAAGATGCTGCAAAGAAATGACCCTAATAGCTATACTTCCAATCTGTTTGTCAAGCCTGCACTAATGAATCATCAATTCAATTAACGTTAGCCTACATTTATTTTCTAAATATGTTTGTGTTTAACATTATTTAGATCAGACCATATCAGATATATTTTTTTTCATTATTATTTATTTATTTTTATTTTTTTGCCAAAGTAGACTTTGGCAATAAAAGTACAGGTATGATCTAACAAATTTCATGCATCCAAAAGAAGTAGGCCTAGGCTATATTCACAGTAGGCCTAGACATAAAAGAGTTCTCTTTTCTGTGTACTGTGAATATACTTCTTTTGGATGCATGAAATTTGTTTGCAATCTTCCGCCCATCTCACACCGAAACTGTTATCTTTTGTTGCGTTACTTTTTATCGTTGTTATCCTTCCATATCCCAAATGGTTGGATTCAGTCTTCACTACAATAAATTGAACAAAAATTAGAACATAAGGTTTGTAAGTAACGCATTTTAAATAACTCACGTTCTTAAAAATTTCAGATGCTCACGGATTAATTTAATTACATTTTTATTGGCACGTTGCCGATTTCTAGCGGAAGCAGCAGCCAATGAGCACGCCGGGGGCGGAGACTGAGCGGTTGACGAACATGGAGCTCCCTGTGACACACGCGCACACACACAGCACGCGCGCAGCATCACCTCTCACACACTCACACACACACACACACACGCACTCTATGGACTGTATCAGCCCTCATCTGAACGTGGGTTCCGATCAACTGCATCGAGGATACAGTTTGGAATTACAAGTAAGCTTTCTCTTCAGTTTTAAGAAAATGTTCATTATTTCTCATGCATTTATCAAAATGCATGAGCTTGAACAGGCGCAACTTTCTTAATTTCGTTTAGTTTATTATTATTGTAGCCTACTATAGCCTACTACTACGACTGCCATTATTACTACTAGCCTAATACTACTATCTAAATACGTTTATGCTACTAAATCTCGAATATAAAGCTGAGTATTATTTAAACACCATAAATCTCAAGCAACTGCAAAGGAGTCTTCTATATTGGATCACAAGTGTTGTCCATAAATACGTTTTTGGGTAGCCTTACAGTATATCAAATTGCAGTGTTCATATTTAAGTTGTAATTTTTAAAAGTTCTGAATAACACAGGAATATGTCAGCTTTCCTAAAATGTCTAAACTGGAATATTGGTTTAATCTGGTTTTTATGGCAATCATGTTTATGGCTCTCGTGCATAATCAGAATATGGCCATATGTTTCCATTAATGGGTTATCTTGAATATTCTTGCATTTCAGTGAATATTATTGTAATTCAGTGATATTCTAATGTAAGCACAGTCAGTGTCAGCATATCATGATGCCGGTATCTTACAGTATCAACTGTCTTCTCATCTCAGAAATGGTGGGTTTTGAAGGAATAAAAAGAAAGCACCTGCTCTCCTGTGCCTCCTCTCAAAGATATATTTTTCTCCTCACTTCATTCTCCATTACAATGTTCAAAATAATGGAAATTGCTCCCCCCCCCCCACCCCCTAACTTAAGGGAAATCAATATGTGGTTGTGGGGTTTACGCGAGGCAAGCAATCACTTTTCCACACATGAAAGAAGAGCGTTATGCTCATCTGGTCAGGGCTTTTGTTAGCCGGAGCTTTTATTGACAAGATTAACTTTGACAGGAGAGACTTTTATAAGATCGATCTCTTCAGAAAACCAGATCTGGCCAAATCTTTCTTTCTAAAAAGTAAAATACTTGCCTACTTGTTTCCTCTTGATCTTTGTTTGTAAGATTTCAGACATGTGGATTCCTAGAATGTCTTTGGAGTGACACCTGATATGTTGAGAAAGTTATTCACAGGTAAAGTCTCCAATCATGGTATACTTAAACTGTTGTAATCCCACACTTCTAAATTAAAGGTTAAATTTCTAAGAAATTACCAGGTGCTATTCTGAACTCCATTTGACCCATTGATTATCATTTAGAAGGGCTTTTGTAGTAACAGTTACTTCAGTTCAATCCATAATTCAGTGCTTTACTTTTGAGGAAGCAACTTATTATATGAATCAAAAGTTCAATGCATAAGTGAGAAGGCAATTATTTGCTTTTGAGAGAGGATAGATGGCTTTTTTATGGAAGTAATGATTTTGGAATATTGAGTGTAAACTCATGGACTGCTGGATGCTGCAGGGTGTTATTTAGTTTTTGGGGGGCATCAGAGGGTCACAGACTTTCTTTCTGACTTTAAACAATTTGTCTGGAATAGTTATGGGATACTTAGTTGGTCTGAAGTTACCCCTAGGGTGAGAAAAAGGGTTGGGAAAACAACCAATATTTTATTTTTTTATATAAAACTATTTTATCATTCTCCAAATTTCAGTTGGCTATGCCCTTGAATCACAAATGAGCCCTAAGCAGTTGTTTGCCAAGATCTGGCGCCCCGAAGTCGAATCTAGAGCACCATAATATCTCCCATGACAATCTCAAAATGGATGTGAAGGAGTAAAGAGTCATCAAAGCATGTGGAAAACATGTAAATTGTAGAATTATAGCCTTGTTTGTTTTTTTAAAGCTGATTTTAAAGTAGGCCATTTTGTATGCCTTATTGTCTGTGTAATTTTTCAGTTTTTTTATAATACAGTCTTAAAATAAGTGTTCTTTATTGGTATCTGGTTCTATGAAGAACCTTTGAAAGTCTCATGACATGGTTTTTCTTTGGGGTTCACTTATAATAATGTCAATATTATACGTGTATTAACATTATTATCTAAAAGTGATCCGGCTCCTTTATGGCTGATCGCGGTGCAATAATATAAAATTATTTGTCGATGTTCTCATGCCATGATCCCTTTAACATGGAAACTTTCCATTGCACAAAAGGAACTTCAGATTAGAACATCATCAAGTCATTACTGTAAAAACAGACTTTATTTTTAAGAGTGTTGGACCCCATTAGTTCACTAGTTAGAGCATTTTGTGATGATTAGATTAGATAGTGAGAGCATTTTGTGCTTATAAAACTTTTTATTTATTTTTGAAATGACCGATCGTTTCGCTAGATAAGACTCTTATTCATCGTCTGGTGTCGTTTAAAGGCCTTTGAAGCTGCACCGAAACTGTCATTTGGACCTTGAAACTGTTGGGGTCCATTGAAGTCCATTATATGGAGAAAAATCCTGTAATGTTTTCATCAAAAATCTTAATTTCTTTTCTACTGAAGAAAGAAAGACATGGACATCTTGCATGACATGGGGGTGAGTAAATTATCAGCAAACGTTTTTTTTTCAAGTGAACTACTCAATTAAAGGGATGGTTTAATTTTTTTCACCCAAAGATTTTAATTTGCTGTTAATTTCCTGATCCTCAGGCCATCCTCTTGGTGATTTACCGTGTATAATGCAAGTCAATGGGTCAGTTTAAGAGTAAAAAAAAACCTATAAAGGCAACACAAAATTAATACACGTGGTTCCTGATGATTCATTGGTCTTATTACATTTAGCTGGCGCTTTTATCCAAAGTGACTTACAATTGCTGTATATGTCAGAGGTCACGCGTCTCTGGAGCAACTAGGGGTTAAGTGTCTTGCTCAGGGACACATTGGTGTCTTACAGTGGATTCGAACCCGAGTCTCACACCAAAGGCATGTGTCTTATCCACTGCGCCATCACCACTCCTGCCTTATCTTATGGTCTTATGGTCTGTGCAAGAAACTGAACATTATTTACAATATTATTATTACCTGTAATCCAATAATTTAATGTAGAGCAGCCAATTAATATCCAATAATAATCTGTTAATTATTGGCAAATGTTCCTGAGCGCGTTCACAGCAGTCTGGAGCGCAATCTTTCTGTTGCATAATGTTGGGAACTCAACATTCAAATGTTGGGAATCTGTAAAAAGTCAATCTTCCCAATTGAGATCTTGCAAGCGAACGCAATTATCATTTAATACAGGTTGCGGCATTCAGGATAAGCAAGTGTTTACCACATTGATGAACAATACAACACGCACATTGGGTCAACTACACTTTTAACAAAACCAGTAGAAACACTCTTCAAAATATCTACTTTTTTGGTTTCACAGAATGAAGAAAATAATAGAGGTTTGAATTTGAAATTACACGACTTACATGACATCATTTTCATTTTTGGATGAACTATCCCTTTAAGATCTCTGTCAGGTGCCAGGAGCTTTCCAAACGAGAGCATGGTCCGAATGGATGACCTCACCTCCTTCTGTCATTAAAATCTCCTTATTATGACCTACAATCATTTTGCAGTGTCTAGATTAATAAGGTCAGTATTAGGTAAGGTTGGCGTCAGATGGTCCCAGATCAGCACTAAAAAGATGTCTACCACAGTATGCCTCTTTCTCCTTCAGGCATATATAGTTGTGAATTTTTGCCTCTTTTGACACAGAGCGGTGCCAGATTTATCTCTCCTATTGTCTGTCTCATTCTATACCCCTCCCAACCTCCCTCTCCTTTTTCCAAAATCAAAATGTCACAGAATACATCAGTTTGCACAAAGAATGTCACTCTACGACAAACCCAAAATGTCACAGCGATGAATTCTTGCATGATTGATTGACTTGTGAAAGATACATTTTTTTAGGGTTTATTTTTTCTTGTGATAATTCTATTAGGAAAAAATCATTATCACAAATATAAATATTAAGGTCTCTCAAGACTTCAGACCTCATCTAGTTTGGAGTGTCTCTAATGAATGTTGGAAACCAATAACCATACTCGCACTGATATTCCTCTTCAGATGAAGGCTACGGAAGTGGATCCGGGGTTATTCACTGACAGCTACTGCAAAGTGTGCAGCGCTCAGCTTATCTCTGAGTCACAGAGAGTCGCCCACTATGAGGTGAGTAACACACACACTCACATTCTAACAAAGCATAAACATTTACTGATAGCTGTTAATTTGATCCGCTGTCAATAATTTTCTACGGTCTGCTGCGCACTTTCTAAAAGAGAGCTGATAAGTAGGTTAATTAGATTTTTGTAGCTAATATTCATATGCAATTAAAAAGGGCCATGCATTTCAACCGCCATCAATCATAGTATGTAAATAAATTTCGGTTTTGATAATATCAAGCTAGAAATGCGAGCAGATTCACACAAAGCCTTATGCAATGTGCCACAATCCAGCCCCAATGAAAAATCATAAATGAGATGAGATCAGAAGTGCATCTATATCCCAATTATTTCTCCTAGATAACAGTGAGATTAAATGACGATTAACTGGAGATTTTGGTGCAAGTCTCCTCTTGATTTTTCTCTTGAGAAGTAGACTGGTAAGTTTCACAGCTGTGCTGCTGATTTTTGTGGAAATCCAGATTTTTTTTCCCCCATTTTTGTTTGACATATATTAAGAAAAAAAAAACAAACAAACATATATTTGAAATATACATATTTTGCAACATAAATGTCTTTACTGTGACTTTTGATCAATTTATTTCATCCCTGCTGAATAAAAGTGTTAATTTCTTAAAAAAAAAAAAAAAACTACTGAAATTCAACTTTTGAATGGTAGAGTATATTACCATTTATACATAGAAATTATTTTGTGGTCATTATTTATAGAGCCAGATCAATTTATCGGCAGGCCGATATTATCGGCCGATATTAGGCATTTTACAAACTATCGGTATCGGTATCGGTTATAATGGCCGATAAATGAATATTTAAAAATTAAACAAAAACGGACAAAACACGCTTCAACCATGTCATGAGTGTTGGAGTTGTATAGTTTGTCCAACAAAGGGCACTCTACACCGTCCCTGTTGGCAACACTCGTGTATAACGCGCCACACGTCCGGTTGCAGGCAGCTTATAAGGCAATGTAGGGACTGATTATTATTTTATTTATCAGTTATACTTTAATATATATATAGTTATAGTTATATATAGTTATTTTAGTTAAAACTCATAAATGACTACAAAAAACTAATGTTAGGGAAATCTGTTAATGTTTTCTTGCGCGTTTCTGAAAAAAAAAACAAAATCGGCCGATATATCGCAATATCGGATTTTAAAACCAACAAATGTTTTATCGGTATCGCCCTTCAAAATCCTTTATCGGTCGGGCTCTAAATTATTTAATTGCTAGGCTATGTCTAAAGAACATTTAAATTAGTTCTAGATCAACTGTGCTTTGGTAATAACCTCAATAAATCCACTTGAACCAGCACTGAAGTCACGTGACTACACAAAATGCATAAACGACACATGGATCACTAGCAGTGCATTTTCAGCTTTCTTTCTTCATAAAACCCTCCACTTTTTCCCCAGCAGCTCGCTATAGGAGTCACACTATTGCTGGAAATTTCAGAGCTATTTCCAAGTCAGATAATTACATAGAATTGAATATTTGCGTTTGTGATTTGTCAGCGGTTTGTCAGTGGTCAATGAAATCTCAGTGGTTCTCTGAAACACCCAGCTGTTCTCAGCCAGCTCAAGTGTCGACCACATGGCTCCATTTCCCCAGGAGACGAGAGCGACATGCAAATTTAAGAGGCAATAATTAAGAAATCTCTGTTCATGGCTGAGGGTAATGACATATGATGCAAGAAGAACATAACGCATCTAAATCAACCACTCACTGAGTTTCCCATCAGGCCGATGCACCCGATAAGACTGCAAAGACAAAAACCACTGGGCTATTCAAGCAGAATATTCTCTCAATTTTGGGCAAACAACTATATCATATATCAAATATCAAGATTAAGGAGCCGCAGCTGGTCCAGGGGCCTGGATGATTGCTGTGCAATATAAAGGCTAGCACATTTAATTCCTCAGGTTGTTTGGTGAAACGGTGTAAGGTGAAAGGAGCGAATGAGAAACCAGCTGTTTGCTTGTTATCCCAAACTAGAGTCTGGTCTCGTCTGTAATATAATGTCTCTCATGTTTAAATGATGAGGCTTTTGACATGAGAAGTTCAGGTTTTATCTGACCTTCTTGTTGCCTGGCTAGGTCATGGAGGACTGCTGTTGATACATGGATCGGCTTTATGACTGAATGAAAGATCGTATTTAGAGATTACCAACACATGTTTCACAGTTCTAGAGGTAGATGGGAAAAAATATGTTTCTACAAACTTCTAGTCAATTCGATTCCTCAAGGAACAGTGACTTTTCTGATTGCCACATCTTTCTTTGTGATTACTGTAGTTTTTCAACTAAACACATTCTACAAAAGCCGTAACAATCTCACGTTAGGTCTGGATTGGTTTGTATGTTATTGATAAAATGAATAGAAACGAATTGCACTAACAAAACCCTCCGGGTGCAAATGTATCGTGAAACGAACTGCATGTTCCCCATTACAACTGAGTGACACGTCTGATCAACAGCACTTTTGAGCAGACAAGAAAATAAATCTTTTTTTTTTTCTCACAGAATTCAGAAAACAAAGCCCTGAGCTGTAGGCTTGTTATTGTCAGCCGGTTGGTGCTATAATGAGGATGCTAGAAGTTTGCTGGAGACGGAGCGATGAGGCCGTGTGGTCATGCATTTAATGAGACCGATCCCAGTGTCGCCACCACCCCGCTGAGGAGAGCCTAGCTTACTAGAACGAACAAAGTCTGCGCTATAGCCTTAGCAGCTTCGCTTATTTAAGAGAACAGACAGTTAGGATCAATGCCAAACATTTGTCAGAACATTTGTGCATAAAGATGCCACAGCATCCCAGTTAGGCGGAACTGGGATGCGGTGGCTTTTTTATGCACCCTGGGTAAATGCAGACACGATCCAAGTGATTCAGTGTTTTTTTTTTGCATCAAAGGGCTGAATTGATCAGATAAGCAAGAGGAGAAGGAACAGGTGAGGGAACGACTCAGGGCTGACTGATGGGATCAAGAGTATCCCGGGTCAATTAGCACCTCGCTGCTATACATTAAAGCCTTTCACAGTGGTGAAAATGTGCTCTAGCGAATGGGAACAGTGGAATACATGGTCTGCTTGACTAAATGCATACTTAAGTAGCATTTGCATAATGACTGAAACAGTTACTTTGAGGTTTAAAAGGAACAGTGCAACCTAAAATGTCATGGCATCTAAACCTGTATAAGCGTCTTTCTTCTGTGGACCATAAATGGAGAAGTTAGCACAATATTCAAGCTGGCGTTGTTCGTACAAAGAGCCTAAAAAGCAACATTAAAGTATATTGCGTCTTGAAGAATTATCTCATGAAGCATTTCAAATGACTTCAAGTTACTGAATTTACTAAAGTCATTTATTGTAAGTACAAAACACCATATATTTGAGGATTCAAATATATACAGCTAAAAATTATCTAGAGAAAAGAAAACATTTCGCAGAATGTTGTTTTCCATACGATGAAGATGAATATGAGCCAAAAAACATCATAAAGTAGTTCGAATCAGCATCTGGAGTAAATTTGAGGGGGGAAAAAAGACTAGATGGATTTTTTTGAGGGCTTACAATTTTTAATTAAATCAATTTTGAAATAAATATGTTTTTAAAAAGTACATTTACTGATTTTATTGTGAATATTGTTTCCTTCTGCTCTATAAAAATAGAAAATCATGAGATTAATTATAATTATTTATTCAACTGACAGCCTTAAAGAGTAAGAAATAACAACCAAATCTTGTTTGTTTTTTTTAAAGTTTTAAACATTTAAAGCTACACTGTTTAACTCTTTTAGTTTATTTTTAGCTAAAAACACTTAGTTCATTAAAAAATGTATATGCTCATTAATGTACATTTACTTCGTTCAAGTAATAAAGTATTCTTGTGAGTGTATAATATGCCATTGAAAATACATACGGGTAAGGGGTTCTAATGTCGGTCGCCATGTTGCCCCATCCATCTTGAAAGTACATTAGCCAAAGAGGGACATACCCGCAGTGGTGGAAAGAGTACTGAAAAAACATACTCAAGTAAAAGTACCATTTCATTCCAATAAATGTAGTGTGAGTAGAGTAAAAAGTACTTGTCCAAAAAACTACTTGAGTAAGAGTAAAAAAGTAGCTTATTTAAAAGTACTCAAGAGTAGTGAGTAGTGAGTACTGAGGTGTGGATTCTACCCCTTATAATAACCACTGTGCACTACAATTTATAAATTAAAAAAAAATTGCACATACTGTAATTCACATTATATTTTGTTGTTTGTAAGAGAGATTGAAGAATATCTATCATCAATCTTTTTAAAATGCATCAAATCAGTACACTCATCACCATTTAAATCATATTATTTGGGGGGGGGGGGGGGGAGCATTTAAAATTCGGGCGAAAAACCACTGGGCCTGAGCATGCTATTGTTGCACATAAAATATCAATATTCATAACTGTGCAAAGAATTCAAAAACCTTTAGAAACTCATATGATAGTTCAGCATCACACACCAAGAGATGGGTTAAATAGAGAGATTAAAAAATACCCAATTTCTCTCCAAAACGGTACCAATGTTAGTGTTTTGATAAATGAGAATCACTAATATTATCATATTACCTCAACTAATGCACTGAAAAAGGCTAAGATAGTGAGCTAACACTAATTACACACTTTAATTCCATGCTATTAAATATGTTACAATTTAAACGTAAATGCACATTGTAGAAGGGTGGCATCATCCCTTACATTTTACACGGCTACATTTACTCACATTGTAATGCTGATAATATAATTTGTAAGGAAAATTGTGCATTAAATAGGGAAGTTATATCCAGGAAACTTTTACAAAAGAAACAAACAAACACACTTTGTCTCTGAAGTCTCGGCGAAGCTGTTTTATCAGCAGCATCCACAAAAAAAAAAAGTTCAACATGAACAATGTTTTTTGCGGAAGTCTTGCGGAAGTGCACTTGCCAAATGAAGACGGATCGTATAATGGATCACTCAAAAAACGTTTATTAACGAGCTGTGCTAATTTCTTATTAAGAAATGCAGTTTAAGTTAACGACATGCACTGATTCTGAATCTGGCGGCATGGCGAGCGCGAGACGCGGCAGTGCACAGATCGTGACGCGCGTCTCTATATAGTGAAGTAAATGGGAGCGGGAATTCACCGCATTATAAACTCGTCACGCAATTCCCCCAACCTCAGACCAAATAGGCCATGTAGACAGGACAGTCTATATAAATATCATATTAAGCAGAAATGTGAAATGTACCTTAGCATATTAGAGGAAGACGCTGATATCTGGATTGAATTGATGCGTGATAAATGAACTTCCACAGCAGTCCAGAGTAACAGCAGGAATAGGCGGTTAAAGTTTTCTATGCTTAATTTGAATTGATGACAGTCACGAGACCGATTACTCGATCCAATCACGTTGATGGATAAAAATAAAATTAAAACAAGTAACGAGTAACGGCCACAAACAGAAGAAAAATAGCGGAGAAAAAGTACCGATACATCACTTAAAATATACTCAAGTAAAAGTAAAATTACACAATTTTAAACTTACTCAAAAAAGTACAATTTCTGAAAAAAACTACTTAATTACAGTAACGTGAGTATTTGTAATTCGTTACTTTACACCCCTGCATACCCGTTAATTCAAGATTCGCCTTTCGCGTTTATGTTTGAGTTAACACTCATGGACGAGGTCGAGCTGGAAGCCATGTTAATCTTGGACTACATTGGCCACTGTAGGAGTTAAAACGAAATCGGAATTGAGAGGAACAGAAACTAATATTCACTGGATGGTCATTATCTCTTCACCGCTAGATGGGGGTAAAAATCACACAGTGTAGCTTTAACATTACTGTAAAATTGGATAGAAGATACGCTGTCAACTTAATATAAAGTAAATATCCTCAGATAATATTTTTATTTATTTTGAGTATTGTGTCAATGTAAAAGACAATTCTTTAATTTCGTAAACAACACATTTTGTCATTTACATTCATGAAAAGACCTGCAAAATCTCTCATGTGCTCCAGATAAAAGAAAGTAATACAGGTTTAGGATGACCTGAGGTTTCATTATTGTGTGAACTATTTCTTTGATGTCTGATTATTCATCTTTCTGCCTTTTAGATTTCCAAAAATCATTCATCTTGCAGACACCATAACTGCTACAAAACGTTTTAGTTTATGGTGGCTTTTATGGACATTTACCATTTTGGGGCAGATTTCTTAATAATGGATTGAAGAACCCTCTGGTGCCTCTTCACTGCTCATATGTCTGGGCATTCATCTGCTACACAACAATCAATACGGACCTTTATCCACCCACCAGAGAAATCATTCAGAGGGGCACATCAAGCTTTGAGAAATGAAAGCTGTAGTACATAATCTTGTTCCTGTAGCCCTGATGAGAATTGTTTGGGTCGGGTCTGACGTTGCTTTCCTTGATAATCAATGGCGAGCTGTTTCTTTTTTGTCTACACTGGAATGAAACTGGCTATTTTATATCTCATTTTCTTGCAGAGTCGAAAGCATGCAAACAAAGTTCGCCTGTATTACATGTTACACCCAGTGGATGGTGGATGTCCTGCAAAGAAACTTCGGACAGACAATGTAAGTGAAGAAATACGCCTACATATGGCTTTTTTAATGTACATGCATTGGGACTGATAGAGAATTTGTTGCTAGTTATGCTTTTTGAATTTGACTGGAAAAAAAAAAAAAAAAATATATATATATATATATATATATATATATATACTAGCACCAATTCCAAGCCACTTTCCTTCTAAAAAATTGAAGCTGGCAGTTTCATTACTCCATTGAGGAGCCCATGTAGCTATCAGGAAAAACGGTTTTATGTCCACAACATATTGATTGACATGGATGACCTGCTCGTCTAAGCATATTACTTCTGCCCAGTCCCGCGTCTCTCACATTTCAGGCTATCATTGGGGTTTAGTGATTAAGTGGATCTTTTAGAAGTACGAAGAATGACCCAATATATTTTGTAACAACTTTCACATGACAAGGTTATGTCACACATGGCTTGTGAATGTCTGGGGTTTGGACTGCTACAGGTTTCATGACTGCTATAAAACTAGTTGAGGTGTTGCTAATTTTGAATTGATATATTGGGCATATTTGTGCAAGCATTGTTCTTGAGTGACTTTCTTATCAAAGCAAATTACATAAAAAAAAAACAAAAAAAAAACAAATCTGTGACAGACTTGCATGATTTGTTTCCTCTACAAAATATTTTACAAAATTGTATTTATATATTGACAGGAATTCGCTTGTAGAACAAAGTCTGTTTCAGACTTTCAAACAGACTAAAAAGTCTATTTTAATTTAAAATAACAGAATAAAATAACCCCCACAGACACAACTATAAAGCATCTAGAAACATTTGAGTCTCTGCTCAATTTTCTTTGGTTCATCTCACTCTCATAATGCGAGTTAGACACAGGTTTCTTTTGTCTTTTCACTGCTAGCAATATTAAAGAATTTGCTTGAAATTAATAATAGAGATGCTTGCTCCATTGTTTTCAATCAAGGTCAATATTTAAATGGACATTGACGGTTTAGCTGGACATTGGTGAGGTCTTTTCCCTCGGGAGAGTAAATAAAGACATTATGGCGTGTCAGCAGAGGAATAACAAGAAACAGAATGAGTGGACACAGATCAATGCCCTGCGGAGGGAAGACAGACCCCAGTTCAAGCTCAAGGGTTATAGAACAATTACAGCTCAGAAAGTCAATCGGGTTCTCATTATTTAATGCTTAATGTATGGAGCATTAAAAAAAAAATGTAGGTCACTCATCATCATGTCTTTTTTCAGAAATTTAGATTAAGATTGTCTTACCACAAATGACATCTCATTGATTGTATTAAGATACTTTTTGAAGTTTGACAGACATGGTCACTATAGACTGTTGTTATATTGCATACTGATTCTTCAAACACTTCTTTTGTATTATACAAAATAACAGTATACAGGTTTAAAATGACATGATTGTAACTAAAATTGACATAACTATTCCTTATAGAACTTGAAGCTAAAATAGGTTTCTCACATTTTGATTTTTTGACATCTTCAAGTGCAAGGTGTCATCTTTTTTTTTTTTTTTTTTAGAAAAAGATTAGCCTTCAAAAAATTACAGTTATTGACCGTTATTGTGTGGTGATTTTGTAAATAGAATTTAAATAGACAAAATAAATTTACCTATTTTTATTTAGAAAAAAAGCCAACAACTAGCCTCTGCTCTGTAGTATTTTTTATTTATTAAAGTGTAGTCTTTTCTATTTATTGGACGGACAGACAGATAGATAGATGCATCTTAAGCAACAATTTTCTTTTACCGAAAGTTTCGATTTGACTTCCACAACAGTGTTTAGAGACAAATTTCAGTCAAGATGAGAAACTCAAGAGTGGTTGCATCAGTTCAGGAAGTAGAATATATGCTACACCGTTTTTAGAAGTTTTTAAATTACTTCCCCACAGCGCGACCCACATCTGCCAATTTGACAGCCAAATTTCATATCTTCCTCTTAAAGTTATGATAGAACACATTTGCTTCATAAATCATTCTGTTCTCCATTATTATTAACTGAAGATGAAACACGGTCCCGGTTAAAGGATATCAGAGAATGTGTCTGTCTCTGTGTCGTCCCAGGGCAGTGCGGAGGGAGACGTGGACAAGAACAAATGCTGCACGCTGTGCAATATGTCGTTCACTTCAGCGGTAGTGGCCCAGTCACACTACCAGGGCAAGATCCATGCCAAGAGACTACGGCTACTGCTGGGGGAACCACCTGCCATCACATCTAAAGGTAGAGGTCTAAGATCAGCTCCACACTGACTAGATCACCATAATAATGAAGCCCAAGCTGTTCCTGGATCAGTATTCATACTCAAATGTGTTTTACACATATGACGTCTTAAGCAGTCAGTGGGGAAGTGACCTGTTTAGCCATGGACAGACTCTGAATATTAGATAATGAGGCAATTTGTTATTGAGAAGAACTTAGATAGATAGATAGATAGATAGATAGATAGATAGATAGATAGATAGATAGATAGATAGATAGATAGATAGATAGATAGATAGATAGATAGATAGATAGATAGATAGATAGATAGATAGATAGATAGATAGATAGATAGATAGATAGATAGATAGATAGATAGATAGATAGATAGAATACCTCTTGGATCAGCACACACATTTTCAGAAAATGTAACATTAATGATGAAGTTGACAAGTGAGTTTCACAAGTTTGCAGAATATTGCAGTATACTTGGATGTCATGTTTTTCATTCACCCAAATGTGAGTGCATTAGGCATATCAGAGGTTTGTGTTCTCGAGACTGTCGCTTGTAGCATGTTTATGAAAAGAGCAGGGCCTTTAGCAGGGACAACACATCACTGACTCACTTAGCATGCATAATTGCGCGTGGCCAAGGTACCTGAGGGTGCGAAAGAACACAACAAAGAAACAAATGGAAAGAGCTTAGAAACAATCCAAAATGACAGCTGGATGTGCAGAAACAGATGAAGTAGGAGTGTAGGAGTTATTGACAAAAGACAGGAACCTCTTGATGTTGTTATGTTTTATCCAAAGTCCATTCGCAAGACTAGACTTGACATTTTCTGCAAAAAACGTGAGCTATGCCTGTTTTATCATCCACATCAGGCGGCAATCCTATGTCCAATCACTAAGTAATAAGAAAGTAATAGCGCACCGCTCATCAACAAGTCTCATGATTTAATGTGCTTTTATGTCCACAGCACAAATGGTGCGGGACGAGTTGCGTGCTGATTTTTTAAAGTGTTTGTTCAAATAGCAAGCCTCACTAAGCAACACCATTAAAAAACTTTTAGAAACCATAATAGGGTTCAAGAAACTGTCCTTTTGTTGTTTGTTCAGCAGTCATAGTAGAGGCTCAGCATTATTCAGTTACATTTGGACGGTTGCTATACGGCTGCTTCCACCGCCATAAAGGCCTTACAAGATGATGATTTTACATGTGTGGTGAAAAACTCAAATTTTGAGGCAGTTATGTTTATTTTTGAAAACATATTTCTTATAAGTAACTAACATTTGGGGTGTGACTGTGTGCAGTTTACGTTGCAGGACAAAACGTCCAAGTATATTTAACACAGACCTTACTTTAATCATAAACGGAAAACCCCAATTTTAAAGGGATACTCCACTTTTTTTTTGGAAATAGGCTCATTTTACAACCCCCTCCAGAGTTAAACAGTTGACTTTTACCGTTTTCGAATCCATTCAGCCGATTTTCTGATATTTAGAAGAATATCATTAACCAGACAGTTTCTGGTCTCATCTAAGTCAATGAGACCAGAAACTGTCTGGTTAATGATATTCTTCTAAATATCAGAAAATCGGCTGTTTTTGAAAACGGTGAAACTCAACTGTTTAACTCTGGGGGGGGGTTGTAAAATGAGCCTATTTCCAAAAAAAGTGGAGTATCCCTTTAAACCCCCATAAGAAAATCTCGAGGGATCCAGTGGCGAATTAGACTTCCGACTTCCCGGTTTTGACGTCACTCCTGCACCACTCTATAATGATAATGTGTAGACGAAATGGACATGGTCAAGGATGGAGATGAGGATACAATTTTATTAAATTACCTTTGAGTGTCATTGCCATTATTAAACCGGTCCACTGCAGATCTGTACAATTACTGTAATGCTAATTTGAACAAGATTATTAAAGCTCCAAATGATAACATAAAATTATGTTGATCTTTTGCACTTACACGCCTTTCCCATAAACAGAGACAGAATGTCAGAAGAAACTGTTCAAAAGCCAGTAAGAATTTTATAAACTTGCAATTGCGAGAGAAAAAAAAAAACATTTAAATGGCATATATATGTTAATATAACACAAAATACCAAATAGATATCAAGTTCTAATTCTCCAATTTTTATGTTGATAACATAAATTGCAATTGAAACATTTGTATGTTAAATTGTGAAAAAGAAAAGCTAAATATAACCATTTTCACTTGTGGTCTCAGACCACATTTGTCACGGTAGTGTTTCATATCACACTCTGATTATGTGTTATAATGAAAACAACCTTCCATTCAAACACCTCAGGGAACCTGAGACAGAAAGAAGAAGGAAAAAAGGAAAAAGAATGCTTCTATTATCGAGTTATGTTGACACCTTCTATAAATACACCTGTAGAGCTGCCAGGATCTATCTTCCATTTGAAAAACAGGAGAAGAGCCAAGACGCCCTATTTGTGCCATTCACCGTTCCTATTTTCTACATGTTATGACACAGGATCGCTGTCAGTGTAGTCTTACCGTTTACTATTACTGAGCATAATTAGCATCTTCTTAGTTTTGTAATAAAAATGCATTTCTTAAAAACAAACAGAGAAAACAGAAGCTTACACCTGCTAGTGCAAGACAAATGACCTCCCGTCTGTTTATGAAACAAATTGATCATATTAGTGTCATGTGATTCAGAATGCACCATATTAAGTCCCAGCCACAGGGGACATTGTGTTTTCCTAATTTGCGGCCTTTACCCATGAAATATTTCAAACTGACACGAGACTGTGCCCTATGCCTAGACAACAGAAAGACCAGAAGCAAAAGAAATGTCAATAGAATCACGTATGCATGTCTCCAAAATTCTAATATGTGTTATTAATGCTGTCACACACCTGTTGTTGTTACTCCGATATTGGTAAATAAAATGAGAAATGGATATAACATTTGAACTGTAAGACTGGCTGTTATAATAATATAATATAATAATTTGATCAACAGATATATGTTATGTATACATAACATACACATATATATTTGTTGATCAAACTATTTATTAATAGAGTCCAACAAGGATGAGATTTTTGCAACAAAAGAAAAATAAACAAAACATATTTGTAGTTTAAATCATTCGCAACATTCCCAACATAAGATTACAGCCAGCCTTACAGTTCAAATGTTATATCCATTTCTCATTTTATTTACCTACACAATCCAATCACGTTTGAGAGGGAAACAACAAATTGAGGGTTTCCGAGATTTTTCTTTTGTCCATTATTTTTTTTAGAAGTAACGGGTACTTACAGTTATGGACAGAAATGTAGTGGAGTAAAGAGTACAATATTTCCCTCTCAAAAGTACTTGAGTAAAGTCATGAGTACTCCCCCACTTTCACTTCACTTGTTGCTATTTTTTTTATAAAATATCATAAGGATAATAAACAATGCAGATTTATTTTTTGAGCCATCATATTTTGATCACTTTGATCATATTTACCAGGGATGCCAACAATTGTGACCACAACTGTGCATCTCCTGTATAAAGCTCAGTTTCTCTCTCAGTCATGGTGTTTTGTTTACACAAATAGTCTTTCTCTGTAGCCTGTTAAAGGGATAGTTCACTTTGACATTAATTTTTGGTATGTTTTAGCTTACCTCAAGGGCATCCAAGATGTAGGTGTCTTTGTTTCCTCAGTAGTTTCAATTTTGATAAATTTAGGTCAAACCGTTCTTGTCCATCAGTCATATAATGCAGGTCTATGGTCACCACCTCAAAGAACACTCACAGAGAAGTCCTAATTAAACATGATTTAATGACTCGTAAATGTAAGTACACGTTGATGGCCCAAGACACGAAATGAGCGGTTTGTGTGAGATAAATCGTTTTTACCTTACAAGAGGTGAAAACGATATAAATACTGTTCGTTTTCTCACACAAAATGCTCGTTTCGTGTCTTGGGCCATCAATGTGTACTTACATTTACGAGTCATTAAATCATGTTTAATTTGGACTTCTCTGTGCATGCTCTTTGAGGTGGTGACCATAGACCTCCATTATATGACTGGCAGACACGAACGGTTTGACCTAAAAATATCAAAATTGAAAATACTGTGGAAACAAAGACACCTACATCTTGGATTCCCTTGAGGTAAGCTAAAACATAGCAAAAATTCATTTCCAAGTGAACTATCCCTTACATGAACAGAGCACCAAGTATACTAAGTCTGTTTTGCCCTCTTGCAGAGGTGACAGCAAGTTCAGAGCATACGTTGACGGAAGATTCCCCGGGAAGTCCTTCCATACATGGCAGGCTCTCACACCGTTACTGCCAGATGTGCAAGGCCTGGTTCAACAACCCTGGCATGGCTAGACAGCACTATGAAGGCAAGAAGCACAAAAAAAATGCAGCCCAAGCTAACCTCCTCGCACAGCTGGGTAAAAGTCTGGAGGATGGAGATGAACTGAACGGTATGTTCGGATAGGAACAGACAAAACATGGGATCGTTCACCCAAATGTGAAAATTCTGTCATAAATTCTGTCTTTCATTCTGAGTTTTTCAAAGCAATTACAATAAATGAGGTCTAGAGCTTTAAAAAGGATCCAAAATGCCATTCAACTATTAAAAAAGTGACCTATGCCACTTTGTGTGCGCTATATTCCAAGTCTTTTGAAGCAATTCAATATCTTTGTGTAATGAACTAATCAAAAAATGTTTTTTTTAGTCGGCTATTTTCAGTAAATCGTTTGGTCTTAATTATTCTTTTACTGATTGACCTGGTCAGGAAAATTTCCAGTCGAATTTTTAAAAATTTCAGTCACACAAAGCTATCGTTTTATTTTTAGAAGTCTTGGAATAGCGGACCAGTTTTATGATTTGTATTTTATTTAAGCTTAAAAGCTGAAATTGTATTTCATGTAAGGGTGACTCCTTTTATGTTCTGTGGAAGAATGAAAGCCTTATAGGTTTGGAATGACATGAGGGTGATTAAAATATGACAGAATTTTCATTCTGGGCTGAACTGTCCCTTTAAAAAAGTACATTCAACTGTAATGATGTTTGTTTTCATCAATCTGTTTTAATGGCTCATGAATAACCCTGTCGTAAATGCCACCATTTAAGCACAGATATTATCTTAAGCCATTGACCATCCACTGTTTTACAGGTCTCAGTAGAAGCATTTTAATGGTCTTAGAGTCTTTTCACAAGCAGGCATTTCATTAACGATTTGCATTATTCAGCAGATAGCTAAAGAGTTTTCGTACAAGGCAGATATCAGTAGGTAATTAAAAGGCACGGCAAATAGTCTCCCCGAGCACAATATCTGTGCTCGCCAAACAAACCGTCAATGGCTGAAGTTGCAGACAGCAAAGCGTTGGTGAGTTGACGCGCAAAGGGACGAGAACCATTTCGTGGGAGGTGTTTACCAGCTGCCATTTAGCCAAATGTTGGATTTCTATTCATATTGAAGTGTCCTGTCCCTCATGTCAACGCTTGTGACTCATAGATATGACTCATTGCTGCAGTTTTCATTAAGGCTTCCCAGTACTGCACTCTCGGGATTGAAAACACTATTTTTGTGGTGTGCTTGCTATAGTGTGGTAAGTTTAAACTATTAGTCTTATGTAAATGTAGACTAGAATAGTATTTGACATGCTATTTCTACTCTCAAGCAATTGTCTGTTCAAAAGCCGTTAGTGGTGCTAACAGCAGGGGGCTGAATCAATGCTCAATAACAACGGAATCCCATTTTATGGCGTTTCAGTCTGACGTCCCACCTCACAGGAAGCCAGCGACTGATTTTTCGAGCTTCACATAAGCTTATAATTTACTGGTCTGTCCTAGTTAAAGGCGGAGAACAGGTTTGGTGTAGGAAGACGGAGCTGTGGGAGGATACGGCTTATCTGTGTATTTCACGGCCCCTTCTGTTGTGTTTTTAATCATTGCAAATATGCACAATGCCAAAGAAAAGCTTGGTTGCAAAGATGAGGCCAACTAAATGTATGACTTTGATTGAATATAGATCCGTGGTGATGAGGCTCCTTTTATTATCTGGCCCGATTGCTCGGATACACGGATAACAAAAGATTCCTCTTGTTTAAATTAAGGAGGTTGTTGCTTTTGGGCATATTGCATACATGTGATGTGACATATGTAAGGGTCATTTAACACCACCCATCTCTCCCCATGGTAAATCGCATCACACGCTAAATGGTTCCACGTGTATTGTCATGTATGGACATAAGCTTATGTTCATGTGTGAAGGAGGCACATGTATATATATATATATATATATATATATATATATATATATATACAGTATATATATATATATATATATATATATATATATATATATATATATATATATGGTTCATGCATAACCTGTTTACTGGAGCATGGATTCCTGCATTGCGTGCCTTTATATATGACTGAATGTCACAGAAGCAAGTCCACGTTATATTTTATACTGAAAAACAAAAGGAATGGTTGTATATTTTATTATTACATTAATATTAAATTGTTAAAGAAATGTAGATCTATTTATAGGACCATTCTAACATTATTACTTTGATAATTAAGCATTTTTGGTTTATTCTCATTAGTCTCATTATGGTATTGCATGTTTTTTTTTTTTTTTTTTTTTTAAAGAATACCGATGTGCTGTATTCAGGCTGTATGCTAATTTACCTCATGTAATTTATGTACTGTGAAGAGATGGTCATATGCTCATGATTCTAGCTGTTGGCGTTCGTCTAAATAAGTCATTGTATTTACCCTGAGAAGAGAAGATTTGAGGTCATTTGCTGTTGGTTTGTATGAAACAGCACAGTTAGTTCTAGTCTAATAGATGTGTATGTATTTATGTATGCTCTTAGGCCCGAAGCGGAGTCACACATGTGAGGTTTGCAGTGTTACGCTCAACTCCGTGGCACAATATCATGCACATCTGCAGGGCTCCAAACACCAGAACAAGTGAGTTTCAGCCACTGCATGTCATCTTGAAAAAAAAAAAAAAGACAAGAATCGAAAGGTAAACCTGCAGTGAACCTCATAATGTTAATGTGACAGGAAATACATCTCTAAAGTAATATCAAAACCAAATTTTAATAAAGAATAATAAGACTAGGCGAATAAGGTTGGCGAATGATTCAGTGACTCACACATAACACTCAAAAAGACACTCACTGGTAGTCACATTCTTGTGTAACAATTCAGAAAGTGCCACTGAAGGAATCAGTAAATGAATGAACAAATCTATTTGGTGAACAGGTTCAAAAGATTTGATTTATGCTTTTTTTCTATTTTCAAATTTCTTTAGTGTGCAATGTTGCTGATTGAGCATTTAAAAATGGTCTGCAAAATTATAAAGAACGCTCTATATCAGTAAGCACTGTTTCTGAACTCCCTGAAATGCCTCGATTGTAGTCTTGAGGATTCTTCTGGGAACAAAAATGTCACAATATTCTTCTTTTAAATAATTGCTGAAATTACTGAGATAAAAAAAAAGATTATCTCACAATTCAGACTTTTTCTCAGAATTGTATGATATTCTATTATTGCAAGTTATAAAGTAAAAATATCAAAAAACTAACAATTGCGAGTTATAAAGTCAGAATTGTGTGATATAAACAATTGCGTGATATAAACAGCGTGATTTTTTTCTTCATAACTGAACTTTATAACTCGCAATTGCGAGTTTATATCTTAATTATTAGAAAAAAGTCAGAGTTGCGAGAAAATAAGTCAGACTTGCGAGAAAATAAGTCAGACTTGCGAAAAAAAGTCAGAATTGCGAGAAAATAAGTCAGACTTGCAAGTGTAACCCCTCACACCCAGGTCCTACTCACCCCGCTCCGAGCAGGCCTCGAACCCGGGTTTCCGGCATGAGAGTCAGGCGCGCTAACAAGGAGGCTTACTTGCACAGCAACTACTAGCTGGCCTCCGTTACACAAGGAAAGTCATAATTGCGAGAAAATAAGTCAGACTTGCAAGAAAAGTTAGAATTGAGAGAAAATATGTCAGACTTGCAAGAAAAAATTCAGAATTGCGAGAAAATAAATCAGACTTGCGAGAAAAAAGTCAGAATTGCGAGAAAAAAGTCAGAACTGCGAGAAAAGTCAGACTTGCAAGAAAAGTCAGAATTGTGAGAAAAAAGTCAGACTTGCGAGAAAAAAGTCAGAATTGCGAGAAAATAAGTCAGACATGCAAGAAAAAAGTCAGAATTGCGAGAAAAAAGTCAGAATTGCGAGAAAATAAGTCAGACTTGCAAGAAAAAAGTCAGAATTGCGAGAAAATAAGTCAGACTTGCGAGAGAAAAGTCAGAATTGTGAGAAAATAAGTCAGACTTGCGAGAAAAAAGTCAGAATTGCGAGAAAATAAGTCAGACTTCCGAGAAAAAAGTCGGAATTGCGAGAAAAGTCAGAATTGCGAGAAAAAAAGTCAGAATTGGGAATTCTGAGAAGTGAACTCACAATTGTAAGAAAAAAGTGAGATAAAGAGTTGCAATTATCTTTTAAATAGTTTTGTTATTTTCCATACTAATTATTTTATTAGCTTCCATACCCGACACACAAAAAAGGGACGAGGTCGAGTTGAGGTTTGATAGTGTGCTGAAACTGGCGGTTATGGTAAGGGAATTTCTGAAACACTCTCGAAGCAGTTGATCAATCACAACACACTGTTCCAACCAATCAATCAGAGCACCTTTTTGGATGGAGGGGCTTCATAGAGATGGGAACTAAACAGAGTGTTACAGACAGACTGGGGAAAGGGGTGCTGCGATAAATCCCATTAGTATACCCCAAAAACAAAATCAAGACTTTGTAAAATGGCATAATACTGTCAGTCCAAATGGTGAGAAGCAAAATCTCCACCACAAAAAAATGTTCAGCATTCAAAGACGTCATAAATGTAGTTGCTATTGTTATTAATTAACTGACATGTAATCATTGTAATGTGGACACTGTAAAATGCTACAATATGGAAGTGCGCAAGACCAGTACTCATTACAACAAGCACGAGGTGTTAACTTGCATTGTGTTCATGCGAGAGAAGTTAATGGAGTGTTGTATACGCGATCAATATCTGCTCTGAATCAATATTCCGCCTGACTGGACCATGTCCTCGCGGTACCGTACAGGACACAGTTTCCATGGGAAGGCTGCATCGGAGCAGGCAAGGTCAGAGCATACCGTGCTGGGATGCATGGAATGTTAATTAGGTAGAGATGAAGGTGAAGGAACGTGAGATGCATGATGGGAACCGGCAGGCGTGTCCAAGCTGTCAGAGAGTGGCACGCAGTGGAATTATTCCACCCTCTCTCCTTGCGTGATGTGTTCATAAGCATGCAGAAGAAGAAGCTGCAATGAGCGTACACAAGGAAGGCCCTTAACGAATGGGACCCTGAGGCACGTTACAGGAGCTGATGTTTTAATGTGGCTGAATCTTGAGAGAGAGAGAGAGAGAGAGGCTTTAGGGGAAAATAATACTAATCAACAGTACACTAATATTACTAAACTTTTGTATGCAGTTTCAGTCTTGAATATTTGGATACATTGAACTTAATGATTTGATCCATTGGAATTAAAATTTCGGTGTCTCTCAGGGTTCAGTGTTAGGCCCCTTACTTTTTAGCATTTATATATTTCCTCTTGGATATGCAGATGATAGAAAAAAAATGTCGATATTATTATTATAAACATCAATAAACAAAAATAGTCATGTCAACTGTTGAAAATTCATCTCAAAGACTCAAATCTTTTGAATCTGTTCACACAAAAAATTAATTTGTTGGTTCAGTTTCTGCAGGTTATACAGTTCATAGTTGGTGACAAGTGACTGGTTTTCCATATTATGAGCGAGTCATTGAAACGATTCACCTGATTTCTTAAAACCGACTTTAAACACACACTATTGGTTAAATGTTTAGAAGAATTAAGATTTTTGGTGTTTAAAAAAGTCAGTTATGCTGTATAGGCTGCATTAATTTGATAAAAAATACAGTAGTATTTTAATATATTAAAAATGCTACTTTTTTTTTTCTGTGATGCAAAGCTGAATTTACAGCATCATTACTCCAGTCTTCAGTGTCACATGATCCTTCAGGAATCATTCTAATATGCTGAAAAAAGTTATAGTATGGTTTCCGCAAAAATATTAAGCAGCAAAAACTGTTTTCATCATTGAATTACCATTTATTGTAACTGAGCACCCATATAATTGAGCACCAATAATTGTACCAATAATTGCACCAAATCAGTACTGGACAAGAATGGTTCACTTATATTGATTCAAAAACAGATTTGTTCACAAACAAAACCCCTCTAAAGTGAATATTTTATTAAAGGTTTTCACGTTCCTTTTTAAGCATTACATTTTTAGTTGGATGTTGTCTCTTATACTTTATATCTCTTATTTGTGTCTATGGTTGGGGAAGCGATCACTCATGCACGTAGGGCATGAAATGAAAGCGCATGCGAACGTTCAGTAAGCATGTTTAGTCATGGGTGCTTAGACACTCCCTTTGAACTGCTCACCTCAGTAAACACTGCCAAACAGAGCAGGGGATTTGGTCGTTCGCCACCAAATGTCATGCTTTTAGTGTTGTTCCAGTTTGTTCTTCTTTGAATCCCCATGCCATTAACCTTACAAACACATTTAAAATAATCATTTGACTGAGTGCAAGGAGTCACAAATCTGTCCGGAGGCCATTGTCCGAATCTCTGGAACTCGGCTCAATTGAGCGTTTGCTGCCGGATCTGGAAATCCAATGGCGGATCAATGTGAGAACAACGAGTGTCGCTGCTGGAGTTCTGTTTGGGTCACTAATCCCACATCCTTAATCAGTGTTAATGAAATTACTAATGAGTGAAACTACTAATTGAAAGTGTTTTTTTAAATTTTTTTTTAGTTCACACAAAGCACATACAAATACTGCAAGATGTTAATGCACTAACTATGCAAAACAACTATTTTATGAGGTGGTGATTTTATATGAATGTTAAATGTGGTTTGTATGGAAACTTTTTTTGATTTTTGAATTGGCCACCATTTCGCAAAACGTATAATTACTAATTGCCATGAGTGTTTTTGTATAGCGCGTGAATTGGCTCAACAAAGTGAATCATAGATTTAGCAGGTACACAGCATAAACGTAATATTACAATTTTTATCTTCACGTAAAAAATTATGAGATAAATAATTTGACTACATATGAAGAGTTCAGATGCAAAAGCCTCTAAATGCTATTTGAAATTTTCTTCTTTAATGATGATTTTTATCAAACTTGTATATTTAAGTTCAGTAATTTCACTTAAATGGCAATGATAATTACCTATTAATTGTTATTTTAGTGAAATTACTGAACTTAAATATACAAGTTTGATTAAAAACTTGATTAAAGATGAAAATTTCAAATGGCATTTAGAGGCTTTTGCATCTGAACTCTTCATATGATTGCTTTATCACAATAACTTTTTTATAAGTTATACAAGATTCAACTCATTTTTGATGTTTAAGTCAGTTTGACGTAATATAAGTTGAAATAAGTTGATTGTACTTTAAAATTTAAGGGGTTTTGTACATTTTTTTACATGAACTTGACTTAAGTTATGTACTAGTCATAATGTCACATTGTAAATGTGCTAATAAATAAAAAATGTTACGATTTCACAATATTATATTACATTAGTGTACTTAATGTACACTCACCTAAAGGACTATTTAGAACACCTGTTCAATTTCTCATTAATGCAATTATCTAATCAACCAATCACATGGCAGTTGATTCAATGCATTTAGAGATGTGGTCCTGGTCAAGACAATCTCCTGAACTCCAAACTGAATGTCAGAATGGGAAAGAAAGGTGATTTAAGCAATTTGATCGTGGCATGGTTGTTGGTGCCAGACGGGCCGGTCTGAGTATTTCACAATCTGCTCAGTTACTGGGATTTTCACGCACAACCATTTCTAGGGTTTACAAAGAATGGAGTGAAAAGGGAAAAAAAAAACGTCCAGTATGCGGCAGTCCTGTGGGCGAAAATGCCTTGTTGATGCTAGAGGTCAGAGGAGAATGGGCCGACTGATTCAAGCTGATTCAAGAAGAGCAACTTTGACTGAAATAACCACTCGTTACAACCGAGGTATGCAGCAAAGCATTTGTGAAGCCACAACATGCACAACCTTGAGGCAGATGGGCTACAACAGCAAAAGACCCCACCGTCTACCACTCATCTCCACTACAAATAGGAAAAAGAGGCTATAATTTGCAAGAGCTCACCAAAATTGGACAATTGAAGACTGGAAAAATGTTGCCTGGTCTGATGAGTCTCGATTTCTGTTGAGACATTCAGATGGTATGAGTCAGAATTTGGCGTAAACAGAATGAGAACATGGATCCATCATGCCTTGTTACCACTGTGCAGGCTGGTGGTGGTGGTGTAATGGAGTGGGGGGATGTTTTCTTGGCACACTTTAGGCCCCTTAGTGCCAATTGGGCATCGTTTAAATGCCACAGACTACCTGAGCATTGTTTCAGGCCATGTCCATGCCTTTATGGCCACCATGTACCCATCCTCTGATGGCTACTTACAGCAGGATAATGCTCCATGTCACAAAGCTCGAATCATTTCAAATTGGTTTCTTGAACATGACAATGAGTTCCCTGTACTAAAATGGCCCCCACAGTTACCAGATCTCAATCCAATAGAGCATCTTTGGGATGTGGTGGAATGGGAGCTTCATGCCCTGGATGTGCATCCCACAAATCTCCATCAACTGCAAGATGCTATCCTATCAATATGGGCCAACATTTCTTAAGAATGCTTTCAGCACCTTGTTGAATCAATGCCACGTAGATCTAAGGCAGTTCTTTTTTCTTTTTTTTTACCATTGAGCCGAACGGTCAGGAATGGTTCGGCACGGCAAGACTACAAACCTTTCTCGCCTGGGCCGGATCACCACAGAATGAAGTGGTTAAGCAATGAGAACAGTTTGGACCGGCGGTGGAATAGTGACTTAAGATGGCTATTTAGCCAGTAAATTAGAGTAAAAGTAATGATGAAAAATTTAATACTAGTAAATGTGATAAAAACAAGATTTAAAATGAAAAAAAAAGAAAATTTATATTTATATATATATATATATATATATATATATATATAAAACATTAACTAAAGAAAAGGCATGACAGGCAAATCTGTTTTGCTTTCTCTCTTAGCACGAAGAACAAATGAAGTTTGATGGAGCATCTCTACTCATGAAACTGAGGATCTTTCTGTGGAAGTCAAGGCAGCTTCTGCCCCTCCGTCTCAGACAAATGACAGCAAGATCTGCTCATTTCTCTTGATCCATTGCGTTTATGACAGTGGTATGGACACTACCAGTGCAGATAGAGACATATTGATAATGGATTACTATAAACCACAGTGCATTTTACTAAATTACAAAAAAAAAAAAAAAAAAAAAAAAAACATTCACATCCTGCACACTTTGATGTATATATTTAAGGCATGTAGAATGGGCACAATTTTTGCTTTATTTAAATGTGTTCAATGTTATTGTGTTAAATAAATTATTTTAATTGTAATATTGTGTTTATATTTTAATTTAAATGTACATGTAAGAAATATACATTTTGTATTAAAGTGAAAATGTCAATCAAATATCCACTGAAGATGTATAAAATTTCCTCGTTTTATTTTGTACATAAAGGGAATTGTTCTCTAATGATATTAAAACGAGGCATTTTGGAGCTGAATTTAATCAGATTCACAAAAGTAATAGACCGAAGTACAGTAATAGTTTTAAGTCATCATCCTTTGAAATCTTCATTATTTCAACAAGACTTTACAGTGATTTGTGTTGCTCTAAATGTTCCGCAAAAGCTTTTTCTTCTCAAAATGGATAGAAAATAAACCATTTATCTCTTGCAATGAAGAAAGAAACCCAAGAGATCTCTATAGGCATTATTGAGATGAAAAGGGTGATATTATGTGCTATATTACTGAGATGGGGTCATTTTAGTGCTTTTCACAAGGGACTGATTTCCATTTGTGCACTGTTCCAATTAAAAGAAACACAATCTAATTATTCTCTAAATGACAACACTTTGAAATAGCACTATTTATTAAAATATTGCATCCTAGAGAATAAAACAATTCTAACACAAATAAGATGAGTGGTTGTTTTTTATGTTACAACATGAAGCTTGAGTTAAAACACTATCAAGTTGAATGCTCGACTTCAAGTGTTGTGATGCTAATTCACACTTATTTAGGAAGTGCCACTGTTGTTTTTGTACTGGAATGACAGGCAAACAACAGAAGCCATGATACTCCTATAAATCACAGCTCAGAGTTTCCCAAAGGCCATTTTTCTTACAATGTTTTTCATTCTGCAAATGATGTATGTGTGGTAAGAAACTCCATAGGGCTTAAAAAAAAAAAAAAAAAAAAAAAAAAAGACCGGTGTAAGACAATCTTTAAAAAATTAAATAGATTGCAAGTGATTCCCAACAGACAGTGGCTGGGATCTCTAAAGGGCCCGGAGGGGTTTCCTTTGTACAGATCCGATGACTGTTCCCTGATTTACTACTGATGATGCTCAAAAAGCATCTCAAAATCTCCATTGTATCAATTCTACGAGGAAATCAGTTACTTAAATAATAAAACATGGAACTAAAGTGTCATGATATCAAAATGCAGCTTTGGTTAACAAAGTAAGCCAGTTTAGACATTGTGGTTTAATGAAGTTATGTTGCAAACATATACAACACAACTGTTCCAATTCTGTGGGCTCAGATCATTATGCATCTCTGCACTACCATGATTGATTATTCAAATATATGCTAATAGCACAGCAAGGGCCTCTGATAATGTATTCATAACTTATACCTTTTAAATAATAGCATATACAGTGGGTTTGGAAGAGAAAAATGTCATGTAACAGAAGCCAAAATTGTTCTGTCATATATGAATTAGCAATAAATTGTGTAATTTTGCTGTGGAGCACATTTTCTGTAGTCTCCATTAGATACAGTAGAGTAATCTTGCTGATTTGAGCTCTTTTGCTCTGGTAGTGACGTAAATAGTAAGTTCAGTTTCAGTGTCTAATAGCTTCACTCACACTGACAGGGAGTCCAACATCATCACATACCTGCTTTAAGGCAAGAGGCGATTTTTCATTATAAATTTCCAACAGATAATCCCAAAGGATTCATATTGTGTGTTCTTCTAGCTGCTTTTTCATGTTTTCTATTTCCTGAGATAAACTGTCTGCTTCTTTCAATTTCACCAGTGCAAATTGCACTGTTAAAAAAAGTCACTATATAGACAGCACTGTAAAAAATGGCTGTGAAATCTACAGTTATTTACGGTAGATTTCACAGTAACATTACTGTGTAAGATTCTTACAGTAGAATACTGTAAACTTTACAGTAAGACCTTAAAAATCACAGTAGTCCAAGCATTACAGTTACTGTAAATACAACTAAAACCACAGTAATTGTTTTTGATTCCACAGTGTACACATAAAATACTGTAAATGGAATTACAGTACCCTTACTGTAAAAATGATTCACAGTAACTTACTGGCTAATTGTTGCCAGTAAGTTACTGTAAATTTTACAGTAATTTTTTTACAGTGAGTGATTAATTTGTCACAAAGAAGGGCACGCTTGTAAACTTGTTTGCTTTTACTAATTCCCGGAGAATCCCATAATTTTCTAAGGGTAAAATTCTTCCATATGTTGGCTGCTCTAAGCTGGAGGATTTCATCGGTTTGAGGGCAGTGGTTACTTTGGCTCACTTTGGTAACTTTTTCATTGGCTCTGAGTAAATTCAAAAGCTGAACTAACTGAAAACTGGACTGAAACAATTTGCTCATTAGGACTGATGGATGGCCCATGTGTTGTTCCAAACATGAATGACTTTCTTTTCTCTGCGGAACATAAAAGAGGATATTTGTGAGAATTCTTTTCATTGTTTTTTTCATCCTAGTAGAAGTAAAAAAAATAAAATAAGAGTGTCTGATTACAAACATCCTGTACAAATCTTCTTTTGTGTTCCGCAGAAGAAAGAATGTAAAGTTTGTAACAACACGAGTGTAAGTGTGCTGTATTTTAAATGTGGGTAAAGGGATAGTTCACTTTGAAATTAATGTTTGATATGTTTTAGCTTACCTCAAGGGCATCCGAGATGTAGGTGTCTTTGTTTCCGCAGTAGTTTCAATTTTGAAATTTTTAGGTCAAACCGTTCTTGTCTGTCAGTCATATAATGCAGGTCTATGGTCAACACCTCAAAGAGTACGCACAGAGAAGTCCAGATTAAACATGATTTAATGATTTACATGTAATTAAACATGATTTGCAGCCATGTCCAAGTGATCTGGGGGCACGGGCGCTTCAGTCTGCGCAAGTGCGGAAGTAATCTCTCGCGCGTGTACGTCACTCATTGTTTGCACAGAACTGAGATTATAGGTAAGATAGCCAATTAAAATGATACTTATTTGCGCTTATCTGGGATGTTTAAACCATCATAATTGTTTTCTTTTACGGTAGTGTAAACAACGAGTGACATTCACGCGTGAGAGATCACTTCCGGCGCTTACATTTAAATCATGTTTAATTTGGACTTCTCTGTGCATTCTCTTTGAGGTGGTGACCATAGACCTGCATTATATGACTGATAGACAAGAACAGTTTGACCTAAAAATATCAAAGAACAACATACAAAAAAAACATACCACAAATTTATTTCAAAGTGAACTATATATAGATATAACAGACAGATAGATTGATCAATAGATAGATGTATCGACAGATAAACAGATAGACACATAGATAATGACAGACAGAGATAGACAGATAGACAGATAGATAGACAGATAGATAGATAGATAGATAGATAGATAGATAGATAGATAGATAGATAGATAGATAGATAGATAGATAGATAGATAGATAGATAGATAGATAGATAGATAGATAGATATTATTACAAAAGCTTTTCGTGAAAAAGGTGCATTACATGACTATTTTACATACTACATGTACATTAAAACACAAAAGGTGCAAATCCTTTATTGTCCAGAAGGTGGAGTCCTCTGCACAGTTTTGTACAAAATGACCTTGATATAGAGTCAACCCTGCTTAAACTGTTTTACTTGACTGTAATAACCATTTATAAATGAACAGTTCTGACATTTTGAAAAGTATATACATTATCGCTAACTACAGTATGAGAATATATTTGAAGGCAGCTAGTCCCCAGGAATAATTTAATATTATCTCTGGAAAAGGAATATTTGTTGTGATTTTTACCTTTCTAAAACATGGTGTCATGGGCACACTAGTGTGTACGCGGCTTTACATTTTCAGAAGTATTGATGGTCAATGACAAAAGGTAAAAAATAAGTTTGTAAGCAGAACTATAAATATGACATGAGGACAGCACACCAGCTTCAGATAAATGAGTTGACTGAACTTTAATCAGCACACACACAGTTTCAGTGTTTATCATGGCCTGCTGTGACCTAGAGAGTAAACACACGGGAGGGACACTTTTACCACAACATGCCTGTGTAAATGAAAACATTGCAAATGAAAACAGTGTGAAAAAAAAGAAGAGGTTTTGTATTTTTTAAAGGATACCGGGTAACACAGTTAATGAACTGCACTCAACAGTTATCAAGCAGCCTAAATATATTTTCTGACATTTTTTTCATAAAAGCTGAACTAAGTAAATGAGACAGGATTAGGAGGATGAGTAATATTCCTACAAGTCTATCTCTGAGGCATTTTTCCATCTTATACTGAAACACGTCAACGTTTGGTCTGACATTTGATTTCCGAGGAAGTTTGATCCTCGGGCATTCAGGACAGTCTGACCCCATGAAAGGATCTACTGTATTATGTCGGCTTTCTGTCACAGTTCTGTCACTTCGGTCAGTTTATTCTTGCTGATAGAGCCATGAGATTTCCGGTTTGTCATGTCCTTTGTTCTAGTTCTGTTTATTGTGAGCACATGTCTGTCTTGTGTTTCTTCTGTGCCATGCAGCCCATTCTCACCCCCAAGGCGTCACTTAACTGACGCCTTGGGAAGCATTTGGACATGCTTCAATATCTGACGCTTTAGGCGCCCTTTAGCGTCAGTTAGATGACGCCCTAGGATCGCGTGTACCCTACCCCCACACCTAAACCTAACCGCGTCCTCTAACAGACGCTTTCCTTTAGCGTCAGTTAGATGACGCCGTAAGATCGCGTCATGTAAGTGACGCTAAAGGGCGCCTAAAACGTCAAATATTGAAGCATGGTCAAAGGTGACGCCTTGGGGTGAGAATGCGTTGTGCCATGTGCTCTCCTGTCTATCTTCCCTTATGTGCTCTGTGCTACCGGAGTTCTCTATTGTCTATTCTCTAATCTCTATTGGATTACATGTCTGAATTGCCCCTATTAAAGCTGAATTTGGATCTCAACCTTCGTGTCGGAGAAGTTTGCGACAGTAAAATGATTAAATGTTATTGTAGAAGACGCTTAATATACAAAGGTACTGCTGAATTTGACTGCGAGTGTGTATACAGTTGATGTCAGGGTGACTCACACCGACTAACAGTGCTGCCCACATACTGATGGAAAGATTACTAATAAATGACAACTATTGGCTGAAATGTAACTTCCCCTTTCTCATCAATCCACAACTGTTAATCAGGACAGTTTAATCCACTAAAACAACAAGATCATCATCAACATTTAATAATAATTATCATTATACATTTAATGTATTATATTTAATCATGTTAAATATAAATACTATAATATTAGTATATTATATTAATAATAATACATTGTTTTAACAATAATAAATAACTGTATTTATATTAATACTTATAATGTATTATTATTATTAATATTATTAAATTATATATTTGATATGACATTTGATATTATTATTAAATATACATCAAATGAGTTGTAAAATAACATAATAATACATTTCAATCATCATCATCATCAACATAACAATTATAAATTAATGTTAAATATACATATATTAAATGTTTAAATATAAATACTAACATGAATACATAGTAATGTTAATTTATTTTAACAATAATAAACAACTTTATTTCTATTAATAATAATTATGTATTGTTATTAATATTAACAAACATAATATAAATCAGATTTATTACATTATTAAATATATATCAAATCTGTAAATATAACAACAATAATAAATATTGTAAAATAATAAACTTTTATTTATATTAAAACAGAAATAATAAATAAATAAATAAATCAAC